>NC_092690.1:4795835-5096335 GCF_964275005.1 Diadema setosum
ATACACATATTTATGGCATGTATTGTTTGTACTCTGTTCAATTCCTGTTACTTCTTTATTCTTGTGTGCGATCTTGTTCTTTATGTCAAACTGTAATTGCTGTGAACAAAGGTGCCCTGAGATTTAGGTCTTTCCTTATCTAAACCCGCCAGTGGTAGGGGCTGTCCCTAACTCCTGGCTCCATGTGCAATGGTTTTCATTGGTCTGGATCTGCCACCTACATGTAAAGCAGTAATATCTTGTAGAGATATTTGTTTACATTCTGTTCTATTTGTTTGTTACTGTATACGCCATATATTTCGCAAGTCTAAATTTTCGCGAATCAGGAGTTCCTGACGATTTCGTGAGTGGTAAAATTCGTGATTGTGAAGTCCTGTACTGAACAGAGAAGAGTACACGTGTATGTCACATTCACTTCGGGATCAGAGTCAGTATTTTCGCGTGTCTTTAATTTCGCGAATAGCACCTGACTCGCGCAATTCGAGAAAATAAAAACCTCGCGAAATATTCGGCGTATATAGTATTTTCTTTATATTGTGCAGTGGTGTGTATTTTGATTAGCAATGAGTGGCAGCCAAGGTGTTGCCATTTCCCACTCATAGGCTGTGGTTACACTGGCCAAAGATTTGAGAAGTTTATAAGATCGCGAAGTCTTCGCAATCTTTTCTTGTCCGTTCATGCCGGCAGCCAATTTTATCGATCTTTGGATCAATAAGTTTGGGTCGCTAGTGTTTGTTTGTTTGTTTGTTTGTTTGATTTATTTTTCTTCCAACACAATTTCATACATAAATCAAAATTATTTTCCGTAATATCACATGGAATATCAGTAAGCAGATTACAAGTACATGATTCAAAGAAGGAAAATCGATGTGTAAATTAATTTCATTAACAAATTATAAATCGTATTACCAATTTTCCAAATAATTATCTGAGAAATTATGCGGAAGAAGGACTGCCACTATAAGCAAAAGCTTGAGCACGTGGCAGCCCAGGGACCTATCTACATAATACACAAAAAATTATATTGTTTGCGGAATGGAGAAATACTACAAAATATAAAACACTGTAAATACATTGTTTTTTACATATGTAAAGTGCATAGGTACGAATAAGAGTAACGTGAAATATGATGATGATGATGATGATGATGGTGATGTATGATGATGTTGACAGGTTAATGATGAAGAAAAATGTGACAATGAAGATGAAAGTGATAGTGGTGATGCTGAAGATAATGAGAATGAAATGAAATGATAGACACAGAAACATTGCGTATATTTATTGTAGTTTTAAATCCAATTTACAGGAAAAGAAATGTGATCATACAAAAAAATATATATATTCAAATGCTATATTCATAGATTGTAATCTGACAGTAATGTAGTTTTCAATCTAGCCTTGAAAGAATATAAAGTTTTACACGATTTAACATAATCTGGGAGTGTATTCCAAAGATTTGGTCCATTGTGTCTTATAGATTTTTGTGCAATTAATAATCTGGGATTTACTAAATGAAAATTTTGCGAATTACGAGTGGGATATGAATGAACGGTATAATTCAGTTTAAAGAAATCGTGAAAAATGTTTGGAAGTAAGTTGTTCAAATACTTATACATAAAAAGCAAAGAATGTAATGTATTTATATAGTGTTTATATATATATATATTATAATATATATATTATAATATATATATTTATATTAGTGTGTGCGGCATGAAAAAAGTAAGAGTACCCCGTCTGACATGTCTATGATTGTGATGTAACAATGCACACAGGTGCAACCCATTGAGGGCACCGCCCAAAAACCATCAATCGTTGCTTCAAGCAGGTGATGAAAGTGATCACATGACAAAAACTTTGCGAAGTTTCATTCAAACATCCCTAGTTACAGTGGGAAGTTTCTCAAGTAGTTTCACGAGAATTTTGCAGTCATACTGGCAAAACTTCGAGATCTTAAACATAGCGAACTTCTTAAACTTCTCGATGTTCTGCCAGTGTGACCATGGCTAATAAGTACCTGCTTTTCTATAACTTAGCAAACACCCTTAGTAGTATTGGACAGGAGCAGCATTCTAATGATGACTTCGTGTTTGATGGTGCTTGTTCTTTGTGCCCCCCCCCCCATTGGTTTCCCCAAATCTACGCACAAGTACATTTGTAGTTAAAGGGGGATGATACCCAAATGTGTGGCTTGAGTGAATGCAGCAACATTTTAATAGACGAATAGATCAGTGAAGTGTTTGTATCGTCCTGGAGTGATGTCGCAAACCATTGTATTCTTCTCATCCAGCGATGGCAGAACCGAAATTTCGCAAGGAAACAACGAAAGTTGTCCAGACTGTCCTCAAACTTCACCTACAGTTCTACTTAAATATAGCTGCATTTACTATTAATCTATACATTTGGGCTTCATTTCTCTTTTATGTGCTCAGTGTAGCTAACGTGATGTGACATCAGAACTGTTTGATTTGCATATACAGTATATGCGTCGTACATGTATGTATTTACATTGTATCTGCTAGAACTCTGTGCAATTCATATATCTAACAGTGTGCTGCAATACATCCATTTTAATCTTTTTTTATTGCAAATAATTCCATCATGTGTTTGTTCTCATGTTACTCTTGTGTACGTCTACATTGTATTGTACTTTGTGCCCATGCAAATCAATCTCTTTTTTTCTTCTTTCCTACCCATAATGCTCTGTGATGAATGTTTGCTGCTAATAGCCAGACAGTCATTTCATTCTTTGTGTGTTCCACGGAAACAAATATTTGTTGTACCCCATAGATTTTCCTCTAACTTTGAAATCAAATATTTGTGTCCATATTAAACCGTCTTTCCAAAAGGGACTTTGTCCTGTAAGCCGTGTAAAGGTGCGTGTGTGTGTGTTATGTTGCGTCTTGTATGTAAAGTAGGAGTCATCCCACTAGACTGACACCCACGAGTCATACAGACCACGAGTTCGACATTGAAAACAGGTCCATGAGTCGTACAGCTCACGAGTCATACAGCTCATGAGTTCGACACTAGGCAAAAAAAAGCCCATGAGTTCAACACTAGGTAAAAACAGTCCACAAGTTTGACAGATACTTGTACAACACGGGGCTTAATGTGTCAGTCTCGTGGGCTTTGTTAGCTTTAGTGTCGAACTCTTGGGCTGTATGACTCATGAGCTGTTTAACTCATGGGCTGTATGACTCGTGGGTGTCGGTCTCGTGACGTGCACCCGTAAAGTAAACATTGAAGTTCGACAAAAGGTACTGTTACTTGTAGAAAAAGACAGAGTCGGATCCAGGGGATACGAATAGACCAATGCATAAAGACACTTAGAACGTCAGGGTGGTTCAGATTAACAAATTGTCAAATTCTGCTGACATAGCTGTATGGTGACATTCTAAAGCATGAAAACGAAACAAAACAAAAACACTTTCATACAGCGTGAGAATTATGTTGTCAGTCTTTTTTTTTTCTTACCTTTAGCCTTATTTTAACTTTACTCTGAATTGTTATTAATGCATTCAACCTGGAGTCTACATTTGTATGCATAATATATTTGGCAGATTTTACTTTCTGATTCAGAACTTTTACTATTTGGAAAAAAAAAAAAAATCTAAACAGCTTCGGATTTCAAACACAGATATGAATAAATTGGACTAAGCTGAGTAAAATTGATTTTTTTTTTCTCATCCTTCTCCTCCCTCCCTCTCTCTCTCTCCCCCTCTCTCTCTCTCCCCCTCTCTCTCAGTCACTCTTTCTTTCTTGTGTTTTTATGCCTCCGCCACCAAGTGGTGCCGGAGGCATTATTCTCCTTTTTTTCTCTGTATCCCTGAATTTAGGTAGGAATATAGACAGTTGCTCGATTTTCAAAAAGTATATATATCATCGCTGGGGCGACATGACCTCATATCTGAAATTTTGGTGAAAATTACTTTTTTGGATGAATGGTGAGGTAATCAGCAGAGTGATGTCCTGTCCAAAGCCTAGCTGTCTTACCCCAAAAATAAAGCCACCACAGCATGTCAAAGGAAAGGCTTTCCCGTTTGATACAGTGCTTTGGCTGCCATGTTTTTTTGCTCTCCTGAACATTTCACATTTTGTAGATACAAGGTCTTGTCGCCCCAGCAATGTTATATCTTTGAGAAATAATCTAACAGATCTGTCTTTTCTTTTTCTTTCATACAGTCTGTGCATGTTGGTCGATATATTTGGTATTTCTTACTTACCGTGTCTAGCTGCACATGGTTCCTCATCATTTACTCTATCTTCTTTTTTCTTTCTTTTTCTTCTTCTTCTTCTTCTTCTTATTATCATTATTATTATTATTTGGAAAAACTTTCCAAAATCATTGATAAAATGATATTTTGTCGTCAAATTGTCTGGACCATAACATTTATTTTTCCTATTCAATGCACTCGGCACAATCACATACACGTGTGGAAATGTTGTGATATTCTATTCATGTCTGCGAACATGACATACACCTTGTACACGTGTAACAGATCACTAATGCAATGCAATGAATAATTAAGTTCACAAATGCCCTTCAAACTAAATTAAATCCACAGCATTTTACACCGCTTCTGGCTATCCTTGATGGATAAATATTTTCCAGCAGTTGATGGTCCGCACTTCAAAGGGATCATTAAGTTCTGGTTGAAACCTAATGTCAGGTTTCTAGCATTTTGGGACAAGATAATGAGAAACCTCCTGTGAGATATGAAAGAACATGTAATTCCATGAGGAATTCAGCATTTATTTGATGAAAATTGGTTTGAAATGGCTGAGATACCCAAAACAGAGAAATCCTTATAAAAGGTTGGATCCAACTTTTATTACAATCACTTTATTTTACATTTTTTGGGATGTTTCAGCCATTCTAAAACAGATTTCCATTAAATAAACTTGGACTTTGTCTTAGAATGGTATGCTCTGTACTAGTTCATAAGGGGTTTCTTGGTACAAGTATCACGCAGAAAGTTACAAGCCCAATCCTCGCCTCCACCAATACTTTACCACCCCTATAATCTCTGAGACTGTGTGCTCAATTATTCTACATCAATACAGAGAATATTTTGTGGCAAACTTTTCTTTTGATATGCACCTATCCCAAGTCTATTTACAAATTTTTCACGATAAACGTACAAATGTATGCTTTCCAACGGCAATGACTTCAATTATTGTAGTGTAAGAATTCTACTCTTCACCAATAGCATATGGATACGATTATCTTCACACATTCACGCACACACGCACACACAATAAAAAATAGAGAGGCACTCCGAGACCTCCACCAAGAAGCTACTTTCCACCGATGATCTTGTTCTTCCAGAGAGATCAGTGATATCACCCGCACGTACATGTATACATGCGTGCTTAAAATTGCCCCATTTCCCAGTATAGAAGCCTTTTGTTACATCATCAACTTCTAGCTGCGCGGCACACCTCGCCCTAGCAGAAACTAGAGCATGAGCTTTAGTGCACGTATACATGTACATGCAAATCTCAAAAAATGTGCAGCGTGACCCTTCCTGCCAAAATATTGAAAATCCTTCATAAAATCCATACAAAATTTGGGATCACTACCAAAATTTAATCATCTATTCCTTGTGTCATTTCCAACTTTTCCTGTAAGTTTCATTCAAATCCGTTCCCTACTTTTTGAGTTATTTTGCACACGCATGAACAAACCAACAAACGAACAAACGCCGAGGAAAACATAATCTCCCTTGGCGGAGGTAAAAATGTGAAGAGGTTTGGCTCCAAAGTTATTGCATCAGCTTTGGCACAAATGCCACGCACCGACACAGACCTGCTCTAGTTCAAAACATGTGTTATTAAAAGTCAAGTAGTCAGACACCCTTTCAATTTTTCATCCAGAATCTTTTGAATCAACCCCTGGGGCCCGTTGCATAAAACTCCAACCGGATTTTTTTCCGGTTGAAATCACAAAATTCCGGTTGGAAGCTCCCAACCAGAGTTTTTATGCAACGGATTTTACATTCTTAAGTTAGCAACCTTAAAAAATTCAGGTTGGGCAAGTCCCAACCTGAATTTTTTAAGGTTGCTAAAAAAGTTTTATGCAACGGGACCCTGGTAGTTTGAAACAGTGCTTCTCTCTAAAACAATACAATCCTCATCTTAAAACTTACTTCATCTTCTTTTTTTAACCAAAGGAATATCTGTGATTTTGTCACTTCTATTGTTTTCATAGTTTATGTTCACCATTTGGCACGTTTTCTTTAAATATCTATACTGAATACTCTTTTCTGCACTCTTTCTGCACACTTTTATATTTCTTTGTATCACTTTCTCCTACACTCTGTACTTATGAGACTCCACAGTAATCTTTTATATAAATTTATGGGGAAAAATGAAGGAATGTTATTATTTTTATCCTTAACTTTTTGTGAAGTTGATAAATCCCTCAACAAAGTCTTAGTACATATGCAGGTGATTATAGTCTGTATGTGACAGGTAAAGTGAGTATGCTTTGAATAGATGTACATGTAAGTGTGTGTTTGTGTTAAAACACATCCTTTAATTCATGGATGATTCTTTGTGAGATGCAAACATAGTGGACAGAAAGAAGTTACCCGTCATGTTTTCTTTTCCTACCTGATGTTATGGAAGACCCTTCAAAGTACATGTACTTGAAGATGAGTGTTGGATTACCTGCCCTGCTGTGTTTCCTTTATGTGACGCCAGGCTTTCCTCCCAGACAAAAAAAAAAAAAAAAAGAACAAGCACCCCTTTGCAAACTCTGGCAGTGTGTTCTGTCTGCTGTATGGCATAGGTTGAAGATTTGACATTACATGTCTGCAACAATTGACCAATTCAGAATTCTTCTTCTTGAAACATCTGAACCATATCAAGTCACAAAATCATTGGAAAACTAAAAGTCTGGAAATTTAACAGTTGGGGTTAAAGACAAAACAGGGCACAAGATGTTTGCCAAAGTTATCAAGCTTTTACATTCATATGCCATGAGCAGGTTGCATTGGGAGCGTTTGCAAATGGGTGCTATAGAAACAGCCAATTCTGCCCTGTAAGTTTGTGCATCAGAGAATTGAAGCAGGTATGCAAGCACTGTCCAATCTTCACACACATTCAGAGAACAACAAGCATGGTTATCAAGTGGTTTTATACAGACCCTTGTCCATTTGATTTCTTTGTTAAGTTAGTGTGTTTCCTGGAACCCTGGTGTATATATTTGCCTTCTCCCCGTAGAAGTTTATACAGTGGTCTCCTATTAACCTGTTGAGGACGGACTGATTTCGCTTCAACACGCATTTCCCATAGACACCTGCCCGAGTATACTCGGGACTCGTCCTCAACGGGTTAACCAATGAAAGGCAACAATATTGTGAAGCTAAAATGCACTTCTGTCTTAATATCTGCTCGTTTGTTATCAATATCCCTGTTAAGAGGGGGACACTGTATTTGCTTCTTTCTTTTTTTTTCCTTTGTTTTTGGTTGTTTTGTTTCTGTTCTGCTTTTGTTGGTTTTGTTATGTATATTTGTTTGTTTGTTTATTTATTTGTAAAGTTTGACTCCCACTGTTCTGTTACTATGCATTTACCATGGCATTATGCATGGAAGCCTGTTTTCAGTTCTGTCGGAGCTTTTAACATCTTGTTTCATTCACGTCATCTCATTTTTGGTCCTTTTTCTTTGACTACCTGCTTCTGCTTGTAACGTTATTGACGACAAGTTGATGTCTGTGTAGCACAGATTGTTCATTTATTCTTGTGCAGATGCTCGTTCATGTTCGGGCCATACAGCGTTCAATTTGCATTCATCACCGATGCTTGTCTTTATTTGTATCAGCTTTTTCTCTTCTCTTTTTTTTTTTTTTTTCATTCATTTGCTGACTTAACTTGAATCTGATTTGCTTCATAAGCCTAACGTTTATTTTGAATAATGCTGGTATAATGAAATTCCACTTGCTTTAACATGTGTATAGCTGCAGTGTTATTTTTCTGCCCCACTCTCCTGATCATGCATGATAAAACATGGTGTTCCTCAATTCAAAGGTTATCTTCACTCAGATACTGAATGCAGGGTGGAACTTCATTTTATACGTTTCATTCCACTTTGTCATGCTGGGTGTGTACATGCATGCCCAAAGCTCGACAAGTGTGTATACAAATGATCATACATTGTACATGAACTTTGGCATACAATATGTCCCTACTATGCGAGTGTAATACGATAGCTGTCAAAGGAACTGATTAGTCTTTACTCTGCAGACTCGCTTAATATAAAGAATTTGAAGCTAACCAGCCAAATTGTCAGTGTTCAGCCTCTTTAGACAATAGGGAAGACAAAAAGCAAAGTTTGAAGATAAGCTTTGATTATTTTGCCAATCAGATCTTGCCTTCAGACAAGGTATAAACTCATGTGACCCTTCGTTGATAATTACTATATTTTGTGCAGCAAGTCTAAATTGCATTAACTGTAGGAATGTGGTATTGGGAAGATCTACCTACTTCTAGGCATCAGTCTGAGTTTTTGTTTTACCCAACCCTTTACATGTTTTGAATGCCTGTTGACACAGGGAATGCCATAGCTTTGAACACACATTCTAAAGTCCCTGACACAGAAAGGGGTAAGAAATAGTATATGCCCCTCTCCCTTCCCTCCTACATGCATCTGTAAGACCCTGCCCTCAGACCTAAGCCTCTTTTTTGTCACTTGGTCAAGGTAATAATCCCCTCGAAAATGTAGGAATCAGGATTGAAGAGTATTAAAGCCATTTCAAAAAAGTCTTTTCTTGAGACGATTTGTCAGTTTTTTATTGAAGCTGTGTCAAAGTGCACGGCATGAGCGCACTACTGCACCCCACTCTCTCGAAAGAGAGCCGCCCAGAAAATTTGACGATGCACAACAGAAAAAGAGCCTCACGCGACGACTAACTCCTCGTAATCAAAAAGCCAACATGAGCAATGGCAGCACTGTTTCACTATAATGGCCAATTTGACAGTATTAAAGTCTTATCAGTGAAAGAATAGTATCAAATCACACCTACGGAAGGTGAACTTCCTCTCATCGGTAACGATGCACTTTTGGTGCGCTGACTCGATGAAATGCATGCTGAATGAGGTCTACAGGGCATTTTCTGTGAGTGAGGCCGACGAAAGAGTAGGTTAGCCAATCCCAAACAGTTTTAAGTAGCCACGATCTAGAGGTACGAAGTTGTAGCATAATCTATTGACCTTTGACCTAACGAATGAATTACTCAATGTAACCAGCATCAGACATTTTGTCCACATTAATATGCATATTCGCAAGTGGAAGAAAAAAAAAATCAACCAAGACATTTTAGACATTACCAGGAAAAGGGTGGCACGATCGTCGCAGTACTTGAAGACATAATTGAAATAAATTGTCAGGCCAGTTATTTATTCATTTATCCATTTATTTGTTCATTTATCAGTTTATTACCTCTGTTTATTTGTGAAATAGTAATGTATAGTTTCCCCCATCATACAATATCTCACTCAAGTATAAAATATATGAAGCAAGGGATGACCCTGAATGTATAACCTTTACCGACGGTAGCCCCATATAGACTGCTATTCTCTAGAGGCCCTAAATTATTAATCAGCACAGGCGCATCTACTTAAATTTGAATCTCATTTGTGAGAATAGTTTCATGTTCTTTCTGTATCCAGGAACTGTGCATTTCAATTATTTCTATGAAAACCTTGTCCTTGAAGAATTCTCAAGAGGTCCATCTTTGTTATAATCGATATTTGTATGTGGCATACAGTTGCCCCTCAAATTTAGAGTATGTTTATATGAAACAATATATATAGTCTCAATTGCGAATATTTGTCATCCTGGTGTAATCTTCATGTGAATTTTGTCTTTATCTTGTTTATCCCCAGCAGTACAGTACACTCTACAGCAAAAGTCTCAAATGGAAAGGAGTCGGAGGTAAGAAAAGTCCATTATCTTTTCTCATCTTGAATATCTGTGATAACGTATTTATCTTTTATTTCTATATTTCTGTCTTTTTTTTCTGGATATGATGAAACTATGGAAGGGGGGCACGGTTGTATGATGGATAAGACTCGAGACTTTCAAATCAGTGGTCCCAAGTTCGGATCCCATCGAGCGCCTACAACCTCTTCAGACAAGATCTTTTTTTACCAAATATGTCCCTCTCAACCCAGGTGTATAAATGGGTACCTGGCAATGCTAGGGCAATATTACAAAGTTAACTGCAGGGCCCTCTGGTAGAGCAGTGTCAACATTGAAGAGGCTACCCTTGGTAAATAAGACCGTCAATATGGCATGTAATTATGATTTTCATAAACTGATGACGCTGATCTAGAGGCATGAAATGGTATTCTTTGATCAGGGTACCTATTGGCTTCGGTCTAATCTCTGTCCTTCCCACAGATAACCATTTAAACCTGTTAAGTCCTAGTGATATTTCCCTCCAGATGATTTCATGCTGTTATTTTTAAATTGGCAACTTTTGAAATTACTGTGGATGGTACATTGGAGGAAAAAGAAAATAGTTGGAACATTATTGAATTTATTAAATTAGCATAAAATCTGAAAGAAATTAGAAAGAAATGAAATGAAAAATGCCAAATTAAGAGTAGCAAGAACTTTAATTTCCCAAAATGTATTAAGGACCAAAAAAGAAGAAAAAAAAAAAAAAAGGTCTGAAGACTTGTAGAAATGTAGGGATGGAAGTTTTTCAAGGACTTCATGCATTCATAGCAGCAGTGTTATCTAAACCCACAGCAGGATTCGCCACTCAATGAAGTAGTAACTGCCAAGGTATATAGTAAAAGCATTCACTGCGAGTGTTCCCTTTTTCCCGCCATGATTTCGTGTGGATTCCCGCTCAGTCAGCATTGCCAATGCCAACATGCCTCATGCTTCAATATGCGTGTTACTCATGAAATATCACAGTGGACATTACTCTCTGTAGTCGAGTCAATGTGTAAACTCCAAAATCATGTCATTTTACGAGCAGGGGTTTTATGCACCAGAGAATATTCTGTGTGTGTTATACAAATGTATGCCTCCATCCAGAGATTCGTGTCCTCAAACAATCAGTTGTCTTGGAAGAAAACAAAAGAATGGAAAATACCACTTCATGGTTTGAAAAGAAGAAAAGGAAAGCACTTATACGCATAACAAGGGCCTTTGCATAAATCATTGACGGATCATTTTTGACAAGTTTTACTAACAAGCATAAATATGCCTCCTACAAGTATATGGGAGATTTGTTGCCATCCTATTCAGACAGTGTAATGACGTGTTTACAAGCAAAGAAGAAAAATAGAAAGATGAAATAAACAAAACGGTGAGGCAAAAGATTGAAACCTGTCCCCGTCCCCCCGAAAAAGAGAATATTGAAGAAAGAAAAAATGTCAATAGACATTTTTAAAGAAAATCACATAAGTTTCATTTGTTTTTCATTACTCTACACCGTTGACTGCCACAATTCCTATAGTTCAGTCACATATTTCCCCTTGTCAAAATGTTCAAAGGTTTGAAAGATACAAGCATTAATTGATTGTGATATACCAAAAATTTTTCTCATGTCCCCATTTCTACAGGGGTCATACCTAACAGATACATTCATACTGCCTAACATAAATCCATGCTGGGAAAAAAAAAATGCTGTCATCATCTGTACTTTAACTACATCAACTTCAAGATGTCTATAGTTTACCATGTCTGTCTAATAATTTGGTACTTCCTGCATTATAGAAGAGTCTTGTGAAGGAAAGGAAGAAACTGCAGATGGCACTTGTTATAACAAAGTCCTCCGGACCAGCAGTTCTATTTTGTTATAAATCAAATTTTGTCTTATTGAAATTTTGTTATAGCTGAACAGTAAAGTGTATAAAGATAAATAGATGATTTTGGGACATATGAATTTTTACTTTGTTGTAATGAGAATTTTGTTATAACCTGTTAACAGGAGTTTACTATTTATATGAACAAAAAGAAAATGCAAGATCCTTCTATTCTAAGTCTGTGACAACGAAGCAAAAATGGTTTGATATTAACTTAACAGGAAGGAACTCCAAACTCATTGCACTTTACTAGACAAAATGGGATTTTCCCTTTTTCCTCATACCCATTTAATACCATTTCTGGACTAATCATTGATGACCAAATTCTTTTTTTACATTCCTGGAGTTTTTGTCCTTTCCCTTGTGTAGCATATTTGCTCTTCAAATGTTACATTTTTGGTCATTTGCATTTTACAGTCTGCCATTTTCATGACTGCATATTTGAGCATTTCCAGATGCCAGCAGCATCATGAATTGAGAAAGAGTTAATGTCTAAAACCCTGTTTACAGTGAGTGAAAGGGCCAAATGCGGTACCAAAATCGGTCGCGCATTTGGCCAAGCTCTGGAGGTAGTCTCGGCAGCGGCCAAGCCCGGCCTTTTCTCACTAAACGCAAACTGGGCCAAAAGCAGTGTACAATTGTGACCGGCGCTCCCAACAATAGTCGTTTTGTTTACAAGCAGAGCGCCACTACGACAAAATATTGAAAGGTTTGAATTACAAGCCCGGGACGAGCCCTTCACTGTAAACGGATAAAATTGCAGGGCCAAGTACTGCAATTGAGGCCGGGCTCGGCGGCAGCAGATCGGCCCGAGCTCGGCCCAGCCCTGCACTGCAAACAGGGTCATAGACTGCATCCTTTTCTGAACAATGCACATAATATCACACTAGATGCATCTTTAACCAGCATGTGACATGTTCTATCTCAATCTATGCCAGTCAATCTCTCTAAAAAAAAGTTGAGTGAAAATGTTCACTCTTGAAAGAGTGAATTAAACAGAAAAGATTGAGTTTAGAGTGAAATTGGAGTGGATTTTTAGTGAAAGGTTTTAGTTTCACAATTTTGTAGTGACCTCAGGGATCACTCCAAGATTTTGGAGTGATCCTTGAGGTCACTCCACAATTACTGAAAATGAACATTTTCACTTAAAATTCACTCCAATTTCTCTCTAAGCTCACTCTTTTCTCTTATTCACTCCTTCAAGAGTGAACATTTTTACTCAATAATTTTTTTTTAGAGAAGTCTGTGCATGAGATTATCTGTTGTCAATGTCCTTTGCAGAGTGCGGAGCATGCATTTCATGGAGTCGCCCTCCTCATTGTTTCCACCTGCGCGCATAGTTTTGATTGCGTTTCACAGATGTTTGGCAGCATGCTCACTAAAACCTTCTTGCGCCTAGCCTGATTTTTCAAGATCTCTCATCAGCATTCACTGATCCATCTAAACTTGACCTAGTTGTAGATTAGCAAGCCTACTCAAGCATAACAATGTACCTCAGTCCAACAGGAAGGACATGGCAACACAAAAGAGATTCAAGGCATACTTGCCAACTAGTAAGATTTTATCAGATTCAGTAAGATTTTTTGTGTTAAAAATAGCAAAATCAGATTTTCTGTCAGAGAAATCAGATTTTTTTAAAATGTTTAGATATACCTTTCATGTGTATTTTCTGAAGATTTGACCGAAAGTAAGATTTTTAACTTCAGTTTACATATAAAATAAGATTTTTGCAATCCACGAGTAAGATATTTCATCTTGAAATGTTGGCAGGTACAAACTTTGTATGTTCAAGGGGATTGCGTAGTCTCTAATTATGGACAGTTTATTGCTAGAAATCTGTTATGATTAGCAAAGAAACCACTTCAACATCATTCCAATCAACAAAGTAGAGGGAGGGATGTAGAGATGGAATTCTGGTTTGTTTGGGGGTTTTTTGAGAAAAAAATATGCACAGAATATCTTCTCATTTTGATAGTCTTTGCCCTTTGCCAATATTGGTCATTATATGTTTTATAAATGCGGTCAGTCTCCTTTCAGTCCCAGGCACATGCTAAGTCTGCTTTCAACATGGCACAGATTTCAGCTGCGTACTCGGTTGAACTACCCCTGCTTTAATTCTGTTGTATTGCCAAGGATTTTTTAAAACAAAGTGTGTATCACTTTAAAAAAGAAAAAAAAAAAGAACATACCTCTTCGTGGATCAGTGGCAATTTTGTTTCACACAATGCACCATTCATACATTATTGTATGTTTAATTGTACAACATGTGCATACATTTTTACATAGATGTTTTCATTCATATAAATTCTGTCGAACGCCATATTTTTACCTCCATAAGTTTTTTTTTTTTTCTTTAAACCACATGCTGCCACTTTTCAATTTGTCACTAAAAAAAAAAAAAAAAAAAAGTGAAAGCTTCTTTCATCCAAAAAGCTGAAAATGCTTTGATGACATACCCGAAGAATCCAATTTCATCAAATCATAGTGGGTTTAAAGGTACTAGCCCACATTTGCAAACCCACAAAAATCAAAACTGCATAAAACAGTTCCAATATGACTTCAAGTACAAGTTATAACAGTAACATACCTCACCTGTTGCTCTTTGTCTATACCATTCGATAAAAGAGAGAAAATCATCGTTTTAAAATCAATTTTCAAACCGAGTCAACCCGACCCAAAATCAAATTACGAGCGCGGGCTAGCTACGCACATTAACTTACACATGTATCGCATGCATGTAGTACGTGCGTGGACCGGAGCTAGCGAGCGTTTTTATACGCATGCATACGGTGCATTTTCATTTATTTTTATGAAAGTAATGGACTGATTGGAAGGAAATTTTGCACAGGTGTTACTGCAATCATACCCAAACTCCATGCTAACTATGAGACCAATTGCTGCAGGTTTACAAATGTGGGCTAGTACCTTTAATATGTCAGTGATACTTTCTAATACGATGTACGTTGGTTTGATTTTCTTATTTTACCTCCTTCTTACCTCCCTCAGAGTATGGCTTTTTGTATACAGCTGTACAAACACATTTAGAAATATGGTTTGACTGCTATTCTATGCATCTGAGGGCATGTATTCATAATGATGCAACATTCCAGAATATGTTTGTCTATGTTGATGCGATATGGACAGTGGGTGCGTCGAGCGCTCTAAAGCGAACCAAAGCGAACTGAACCAGAGCGTACCGTACTGAACTGTGCCTGATTTGAAGTGTTCGAGCGCTCTGTTGAGAAAGCGTACCTCACGAGTTATTTTTAGAAAAGGTCACACATTTTTGTAGCAAGAATGTCATCCACCTGGCGCTTGAACTACTTACAGCTGTCCCAAACAAAGAGAATGATGTCTTTGCCTAGTGACATAATGTGCATGATACGCGCATGCTTTGCAACAAACTTTTGGTACGCTTTTGGTACGCTTTTGGAGCACATCGGGAAGTGGTCAACTTTTGGCTCGGTACAGTACGGTACGGTACACTTAAGGAGCGTTCGAGCGCTCCTCTGGCGGTACGGTACGGTACGGTACAGTTCGCTTTAGGAGAGCGCTCGAACGCACCCAGAGACAAACGTTTTTTGTAAATACAATGCATGAATTTCCAGGGTGTGCAGTTTCCATGGGTGCACGTCACGAGACCGACACCCATGAGTCATACAGCTCACAAGTCTTACAGCCCATGAGTCGTACAGTTCACAAGTGATATAGCCCATGAGTTCGACACTAAGCTAACAAGGCCCACAAGATCCACACATTAAGCCCCATGTTGTTTCTGTTGAACTCGTGGGCTGTTTTTACCTAGTATTGAACTCATGGGCTTTATTTTGCCTAGTGTTGAACTCATGGGCTGTATGACTCGTGAGCTGTATGACTAATGGACCTGTTTTCAATGTCGAACTCGTGGGGGTCTCGTGGGATGACCCCATTTCCATGCCAATGAATTCATGTATATTCATGTACAGATGCATGGGAGCGGATTATGGACAGCTCAAGGTGATTCGTTAGTACAAATTCTGTCAGTGCTGTTTTTCGCACAAATAATTTCAAAGATAGCGTGTACAAGTGTGCAATTTCCTGTTCCAAGACCTCTTTCAGTGACCCTGTGTGCCCTTTCTTTCAGCCGCAGAAGATGCAGTTGCAGACGACGCAACCCGTAGCCGCCCCCCGGGCATCCACAGGCCCAGTCAAGCACACTACAAATAACCCCTCTGGGGACGAGTAAGTGCCATCGCAGGCCTTCTCCCAGAGGCCCCCAAATGATGATGGTGATGATGATGATAATAATAACAATAATAATGGTAATGATGATAATTAAATAAACAGACAAATACATAAATAATAAATAGATAAATAGATAGATAGATAGATGCTTAACAGATTAAAAGAAAATCGCATCAAAACCATCCGTGAAGTCTCATGATCAATCTCTACAAATCTCTTAAATTGGCAACTCCAAGCATGGTCGAGCTTCACACAGATTCATGATATCACAAGCAGAATCAACCTGATAATAATGAAATATAAAGTAAAAGCAGTTCTAGTAATGTCAGAAGCACATTTCCTTGGTTCACAATCAAGGTTTGATTTCACCTCCGAATTAAGTTTTTGATTGCGAATGAAGGAAATTAACTTCTGATGGAGATTTGCCAATAAGGTATGAACAATGATGAGAAAATTGTTGTAATAATATACAGTACGTACCTTGAAATGCATGGAGTTGCCACTTATAAAGGACTCTCCATTTTGTTGTATGATTGGTATAAAGGATTTTTTTTTAATGCATTTTACCATTTGAACCTACAATAGTAGGCTTTATTGTGTCATCAGACACCCCTAAATATCTCCTTGCAGTGTTAACAGTAAAATCCAAGTTTCCACATGATACATGTATACGTATATGTATATCAACTGAATAGAAGTTGCCATTTCAAATAGGAGCCAAGTTTATTATGTAAGCTTTTATCGAGTAGCTAACAAACTTTCTTCATGGACTGGTTTTGAAAGTAAGTATTTTTTATAAGTCCTTGTTGTCGATTTGAAGTACACATTTATATAATCTATATTCTGGTTTGCTACCGCATGTTTTGTAAATACTGTTTGCATAAAAAGACTGTAACCATTTTGGCACCCTATTTTGTACAATTAAATGTGTGCTATTTTTTAATGTTTTGCCCTTGACATGATCAACTTTGGCATTAGAATTGCCAGATGATTTTTTTGTATTATTATTTTTTATTTGCTTATTTAAATCATTTGTTTGCTTTTTCCCCTTTTGTATGATAGAAACAAGGTTGGGACAGAGAGTAGATCATGTCAGTAAGAAAATGAATGTTAGACAATGTGGACTGTGTAATTATGCAATCATATGTATACACCATGAAGTTAGCCTTTAGACAAGGGGTTGCTTCGCTTTTCTTGTCTTTTGCTGTTTTTTGAAGCATGTTATTCCCCATGAAACAGTCTTCCTTGTGCATTTCAAAGCTTTAATAGCAGGCTTCTCTTTGTTGTTGTGGTTTTTTTGTTTTTTTCATTTAATCTTTATTATTGATTGCACATGAATGATTTTTGATATATCCGAATACCGTTTTGACTGCAAGTGTAAATTTGTGTGGTCACTTTTGGCACGGGCGTTTACCTTTGACCTCACTCTGTGCTATTGTTTTTTTATTTCCACCTGGTTTCTGTCCTATCCATCTTTCCTTTCCCTTCCTTGCCGTCCTTTTGATTTCTGTCCGTCCGTTTTCCCGTTTCCCTCCTCCCTACCTCCCACTCCCCTTTCAATTACGCACATCCCTGTATTGACGGTGTGTATGTGTGTTTTTGCCTTTCCTCCTTGCCTGGCTGTCTGCTTGTTCGTTCTTCTATCTGTCTGTCCATTTTCAATCTTTCTGTCTATCCGCTATGCCATCTGTCTGTTTGTTTCCATATGTCTGTGCTTCTTTTCTGTCTGTTTGTTTGTCTATCCATCTGTCTGGTTGTCTATCAATCTTTCTGTCTGTCCATCTTTCTGTCTGTTTGTTTATCTGTCCATCTTTCTGTCTGTCTGTCTGTCTATCTGTCCGTTTGTCTGTCATCTATCACATAGGTACGCTGTGGTGGAGAAGGGGCCAAGGCAGGGTTCAGGGGAGCCCGACCACGTTGATTATGGCGGTGGGGGTCAGGTAAGGTTTATCTAGGTGCCTGGTCAGTCGATACCTGGTCAGATGGTGCCTTTTAACCCCTTTAAAGTGCTCAGACGTTTAGCTTAACTTGCCAAAGTTTCTCACCAGCGCTCAGGAATCCATCTTAACATGACTTTGTTTTAGATTAGCCAGCCCACTCGGGTGAAACAAAGAGCCCCAGTCAAATAGCAGGGCTACGGTGACACGAAAGGGGTGAAGTAGACAGCAACATTTGTGGGTATAGTGTAAACTCTATTCACTGACGATAATTTTCCAGACATCTGTACCGATTGGCAAAGAAGACTCTCTCTAGCTTGCATGCCAATCTGTGACCAAAGCACCATATTAAAGGTTAACTGTTGACTTTTAGGCCACCTTGCATGGATACAGGATAGTTCCACGCCTAAAGAAAAAACAATAATATTCACATCTGTATCAATAGCTGCAATAGGTTGCCAATGTACCTCCCCCATATGTTTGAGTTTAATGTACTATTACAGTCGCTGAGGAGAAATATCATAGGTCAAGAAACAGCAGAAGAGAAAATGCGGTCCAGCGTACAACATGAAGCCATGTTTCTAATATTGGAGACTGTCGAGTGGCGCTCTGCCATCAACAATTTCTTCACAACTCTCCGTACAACCTCAAGTGGTCACAACAATGTGTTGGAGCCATATTTCTTGCCGCATTTCAATCCCAAGTTTTCCAGAGGAACAAGCATCAAGACAGTGTGAAAGTGACATTGGAATTAGAGAGGATTATCCGCAGGAGAATCAAATTTGCAACGAAACCTCTCGAGAAACCACTGAGATTAGAAGGCCTCTGTTGTGTATTTGAGAGACATAGAATTCAAAAGCCATGTGTCGAACCCAAAGTGCATCATTGATATAAAATTACACAGGAAGCACAGTGCATTTTTTTAAAATTAAAAAAAAAAAATTAAAAATAAATATAGAGAGAAATTATCATTGAAATGAATAAGTGTTTGTGTGACGGTAGCATTTGATTTTTAGAACAGAATAAAGCGTGTTAAGGGTTGTTTTACAATCAGGGTACGCACTTCAGATTTGGACATTATCAGCGTCCAGCAAAAAAACAGTGTACATTAATACAAAATCTGGTATGGCATGTTATTAGGCCTAGTTACCTCAACCTTAAACAGCGAAAAAATTTTTGATAAAGCTTACAAAAATTTTCAAAATATGTCAAAATGAGCCAGTTTGGGCAGTTTTTACAGTCTCATTTGATTTTTTCAAAATTTGAGAATGAACATCTATGAAACCGATGACCATAACACAGAAATAGAATATCAGAATGAGCAAATGAAATGTGGATATTAAAAACTGTGTGTGTCATGATATCTACGACACAGTTTAAAAATTTGGGTTTGAAGCATGATTGATATGCATATTCCGTCCAAAAATGTCCTCTCCGAAAACAGTTTAATAACTTTTTTGAAGACTTCAGAACTCAAACAATTACATACCCTCTGCAGAGTCTCACTCATACCCTACACATACAGGGTATTTGTGCAACCCACACTCATTTAATTTTCAGGCAGTGCACATTTGAATTTTGATGGTTTCAATTCCGTCCAAAAGCGTCCTCTCCGAAAAATGACATATTTGTTCAGTACTCCACAGGAATATGTACGTTTTAAATCCTAGTTGTGTTATTATCAGTGCTAATAGTTGTCTATCATTTACATGTATCAAGACTTATTCATATGCTTTTCTTCATTTATTTAACTCATGTCAAACAAAAAATGTCCTCTCCGAATGGTAGTTACACATGAATGAAAATGAGAATTAAATGTAACAAACTTACAAAATATTGCTAAAAAGTGAGTTATGATTTATTGAAAACATTTTACAATCATATTGCCCCCATATTTCATAATATGAATGCTTTTGAATGAAAATGCCCCTTTGACTTATAATATCATTTTAAACTCCCATTGATGAAACTGCAAATAAAAAAAGAAGAAGTGAGGAACATTCAGCATTCTTTGTTTTCATATGTATATCATAAGGAACATTCAGCATTCTTTGTTTTCATATGTATATCATATTTAATGATGTTCATCACACACTGAACATAACCAGATTCCTTCGGTTCGCTGTACAGACATTTATATTCACAGAATCAATCATTTCGGAGAGGACAATTACTTTGACACATTCACCATATGAATGGAATATAAACAAGAAAAATGAATGAAAACACACAGTCACCAAGATTTATGCACAAGCACACAGAAAACACATTACTATGGTTATGGTTTAATTACCCTATCCCCCCAACAAAACAGATGAATCATAAACTCCACATGTGTAAATGCATAATACTCTGCATTGCAGCACAATGTAGTGTGCTCCCAAAAACGAAAATGTACTGGGTATGATCCATGCGATATAAAATCTGAAAGAAAAGCTCCTGTAATAGGTTACATTATTTCACATTGCAAACAACTTGAATTGAGAATTCTGCCCTCATAGTGCATTGGGAGCCCTTCTGCCTTAACAACCATATAAATATTAGAAGCAAAATGTTATTCTGTGGAAACTGGTCCAAAACATTTTGGATTTTGGGCCTATTTGATTTTTCTTATTTGTAATACATGTTGATTTAATTCAAAGACTTACTACATGTGTAATTAGACATAATAAAGAATGCTTTTATCACACACGCACACACAAAGAATGCCTAGATAATGAAACAAAAATGCCTTCCCCTTTTACTTGTTCATGCAGGCATCTCAAATAATTGATATATCAAGAGTATTACAAGTTGCTTGTTCATGTAAAAAACTGTTTGGATTTCAAAAAGTATAAGAGAAGTCAGCTTGGAACACACCATACAATGTTAATTTACACTATGTGAACACGTTTTACCACGATAGGGTTTAATATGTAATGTGATGCAATATGATAATCAAGAAAGTCATAAGCATCACTTTTTACTGACACTTTGTAAACTGCAGATAACAATGAAGAGCCACACCTGCACCCATTCTCTATGTATACATCTATCTTGAGCGCAATTTTTGTGAATGTCAATAATATGTCCTCTTTGAAAAGAGGTATACTCTCCAAAGTGACATTTTAAATGTTTTTAGTAAACATTATGTCACAGTGCATTTAAGATTTGCATACAAAAACACCTCTGGTGCTACACAACATTATTATACTTTACCTGAGATACAAACTTTTTAAAACTTTCGCCTCTTTGAGGATTTACAGGACTTGTAATTTATGTAGCCCAATCTAAGTATTCTTCAGGGATTCTCAGTATCATCCAATTCTTTGATTTTTATTGAAATTCATAAAAAAGAAATGAAAATATGTCCTTGTTGTTGAATAAATAATGCTACTTTTCATAAATTGAAAAGGGGAAAGAGTATCATGTTTTCATACAGTATCTTTATGTGTCAAAAAAGTCCTCTCCGAATGATGTACACGTATACACAATGTACATTGGTCTTCTAATATCTCATCTACCACTTATCAAAGGACATTCAAAGATTACATGTAAAACAACTCTTTAAAAGTGTTGTGAAGTCCAATCAATCTGGCACAACTGCATGTCTAAATTATGGGTTGCGCTTCTCTTTTCTTTTCTTTTTCTTTGTCACAACCTTTATGGGGGTGTTGGTATGGCTTGTTTATCACATGATGTGAAATTGCTCTACATTTCGATAAAATGTATCAAAGGAAATGTTCTTTTTGAACTTGACAATCATAATTTTCATCAATCATTTAAGGGCTAAACATTTTAAAAGTATTTGTTATGTTGTTATCTATATGTCAAAAAAATATGTCCTCTCCGAAAAAGAAATGTCCTCTCCGAATGATTTTTTTGACACTACTTATCTCGGCAACCATTAACCACAGGGCATTCAAACTTTGCCTGTAAAAGCACCCTTGATATGCCTATCGGGGATATACAACAAATCTGGTATAACTGATTTGTGGAGTTTAGGATCATTAATTCTTCAATGTCATGGTGACTGCCTTGGGGATTTTTCCATGAAAATCATGAATTTTCAAGAACAAAAGTGTTTAAAACTTAAAAACATGACTTGCTTTCATATTCACCATCCTTCAATTATCAAAAAATGTGTTAATTCTTCACCTGAAGTTGTAATTTCTAGTCAGGGTGTGGTAAGATGGTATCAGAGGTCTGAGGGCTAGATTTTTATCACCACTGGCATGTTTCATGCAATAAAAAGAAAAGTTGAAGACTTTAAGCTCCAATTTTTTAGATTATTTAAATTTAACTATCCTACAATGCAGCGACAAAAAATCAGGGAATACGAAAAAACTTTTTTTTTCACCCCCGTGAGACAGAAGTGCGTACCCTGATTGTAAAACAACCCTTAAAGCACCCTACACTCACAAAGCATACAAATTGTATATCCAAGCACACACAACACACGTTGACTACCGGCCAAGAGCATTGGGGTAGAACGGTATGAAGAGTCAACCCATCTGTGGTGGAAGAGAAATAGATAGTTGTCATGCTTGCATTCCCCATTCAGGTACGACCAGACCCTTACATTCTATGCAAATAGGCCTTCAGATATCAGGAGCTGGTCTAGTTTTACATGACAAGAATGATTGCCTTATACCTATACAACTCCTGCGCCATACAACTTTAATGACCTCAACTTTTATGCCATCAACCAGCGAACTAGGTTACCCATAATGTCAAAAGCTTTTCATAAGTTGTAGATTTGTCCACGACAACTTGGTAACATCCTATCCAATATATAGTTGCACTACAAAGCGCTTTCCGACACTTGCAGTCCACTTTGCCCGCTTTATAATTATAGCTGTTGGTCTTCTAAGCGAGCATTTGGCACTCCGTCTAAGTGCCATGAAACAAACCTTTCTGCTGAAGTTGTGCTTGTTGTTTTAAGGTATCGCTGAAGTGGTCTTCAATTGAAGCAGAATGAGCAGGAGAATTTGCTGATAGGATGCAATGCTCAATGACATACATACAGTGTAGGCTGATGGGATTCAGTAGGGGTTTTGAACCTAGAATCTATGGGTCCACACTCTCCATACCTTTAACCCACTGACTCTCTAAGGAGCTTGTCACATTGCACACTACCTGTAGACCTCAGTTTCAATTGTTCATGGGATTGGTCTCAAATGGGCCAACCAATGGGCCATCTTTCTCAAGGGCACAAAGTGATTGCACCAAAGTACATGCAGGTTCTATCATATTATTTCTGCCCACCCTGTCAGTTTCACATGTTCTTAGCCTCTTCTCAGAACAGGTATGCGTTGATATTGTGCATGTACTCTAGTTACCTCCTACCTGACCTAAAGTAGTGTGGGTTCCTTTCCTTCTTCTGAAGTTCCTTTTATTCCTACTTTTTTAGTATAATTCATTATTCTTTCTGTAAAGAATGTGTGTGTGGACACGGTCAGTTCTTTCAGAGTTCATGTGATATTCTTGGTTTTCCACAACCACTTGATGTGTAAGGCTTTTTTTCACACTAAGCTTACAATATACTATCTTCACAACTTTGGTTCCCTGGAATTTCAGTATCATTTTCCTTGTTGGTTCTGCTTCTTTTTATTCTCCTTTTTTTTTTTAAGTCTAATGGATGATGAAAGTGGTACCTGTTTTATCCCATACTGCCAAAATCATGAAATGGGTACATGATTAGCAGGACTTTCCAGAACGGCCTTTTCCGTCATTGACAGATTACCCCATATGTTTCTGATGGATGATGATAATCAAGAATATTACACAGTTCCAAATTGTACTTGCCCTCCATTGTGATTCTAGTAATTCTTTACAACTCCTAAAATCTTCGATGTATAATGTGGATTTTAGTCTACTGGAATGCAACTCCTCAAAAAGTTTACATGTATCTCTTCATCTTCTTTACCTCCTGGTAGAAATGGTAGAAATGTAAGTAGCTCTGCCTACATCATTTGAGAGTATGAGGCTGTTTGAAAAGGCTGCAGTGCTGAGACCTGACTTTAATGGGATTGTGCAGTATTGATTCATGGCAAACATCTTGACAATGCATGGTGCCTGGAACTGTTACCATTTTCCTTTAAGTTTACTTTTCTAAACTTTTCCATGGAGTGCCTGCAAGAGAAAAAGGTACCTTGATCAGTGACAAGAAAAAAAATTAATAAAAAAGGCACGTTGACTAATGAGAAAAAAGGGCATCTTGTTCATATTCCACTCTAAAACTCTTTCATCTCAATGCAACCAGACGCCCAGACTGCACGGGGCCACTAACGCTGGATATCAGGTGGCGTAACTTGCATGAGGTACTTGTGTTTAGTCACAAGAAACCCCTCCCGTTCCAGTCCAACAACAATCCTGCCTACCTTAAACCCCTTTTCCCAATCCACAGGAGCCCCATCTCCTGACATCTTACACTTGATGCCCCTCATCAATACCCCTCCCAGTTCCAATCCAGAAACCGCCCCACCTCCGTTACAGCCTCCTCCCCCCCCCCCTTCATCCTCAACAGAGAACCAATCTTCATCCCATCCTGCAACATGCTTTATCCCCATGAGAATCTTGCCCCTCCCTCTAGCTTATAAAAGTCCCTGCAACACCGCCACCCCCCCCCCCCCGAACCTGTCCTGTTCACTCCCAACATCCAACACCCCTCTACAGAACCCCGCCCACTTCCATTCATGAAACCCTATCAATGGCACCTCCATCTCTCCTGCTCCATTTGCATGTTACCAACCCAAAAGGGACCTTATTTCCATCTTCAACCCCCCCCCCCCCAATCCTTCCCCATTTCTTTTTCGCCACACACTATTCAACAGCGATATTTGATGGGGTTCATTTATAGTACTTCACAATCAGTCTGGTCCGAGAGAAATGTTGATTACGCTAAAAAGCAGCCTTTTCCCCCGTCCGGTCAGTGCTGTAATTTTTATCATTCTTGTCTAGAGTAAGCACACATTTCTTGTTTTTACATGTATGTGTGTGCACAAACCTTTTCCATAGATTTCTCTGCCTTGCCCACCTTTAACTTTACAGATTTCTCCCTTTAATATCCCCATCCACGAATCTAACCCCTCCCCACCCCATTTCCTTTATTTTTCATACTCTAACCCCCAAGGTTTACCAGAGACATCAAGTTTTTCTCCAAGTTTATCCCTTTTTCTGTCTTTATTTAAATGCATGATGGCCTGAAGTTACCTCGTAACTAGAGCAGTGGTTGCTCCTTTGTCATGTGACCTGATCATGTGATTGATCATGTGACCCCTTGCCCCACCAATAATTAGTTGTGTGCATGTTGCCTCCGTGCTGGTCTGTGCGCTGTCGACTACTGTGCACATTATTATTGTCATGAAAAGTGCAGATTTTTGTGCAACACATTCCGCCTTGATTCTTCGTCCACAAGATTTATTTGTGAATCGTGTTTGCATGCATGTGGCTTTTATGATGCGCACTTGTTCATTTTCACTCTGTTACGTTCAAGGAATCAGGTCAAAGTTCTATATTGAATATCGTCTATTACCACAACTATTACTATCATTATTACTGCTTTTAATATACGCAGTGAGCACAGTAGACATAGAGCATCACGCAATGTTGAATTTAATTTAGTCAACTTTTTCAATGTCAGTGAACTTATTTTTTTTTTTTTTGCAGATATATATATATATTTTTTTTTTTTGTTAGTAAATTATTTTTGAAGGTAAAATTTTGTAAATTTTCCCAAAATTATTTGCGTGCAGTTGGGCGGAGTGTGAAAGTGCTACATTACTGTAGTCTACAGCGTGGGACCAGCAATGCGGATATCAACAATACTATGTGAGCTGTTTTTTTTTTCTTTTCTTTTCTTTTCTTCTTCTTTTTTCTCTCCTTCTCCCCCTCTCTTCCTCTCTCTCACTGTTTCTTGTCAGGTTCCTGTTGTTTTGTTTGTTGTTTTTCATGAAGAATGGCTTTGAGGAATCATGGAAATTGTGCATGGCATTTCGTTGAGATGGCCGCTATTTGCTCATCTTTTTCTTTCTTTCTTTCTTTCTTTCTTTCATAATTTCTTTGTTTCGGGGTTGCCTACTGCCCACTTTTGTTTAAAGACAGCAATTGGTTTTAGAAAGCGGAAAAAAGAAATGAGTGGAATAATCTCAGCATGACCTTTCCAAGAGTTTTATGCGTAATGTAAAGTGAAAGAATAATTGAAGTTTCCTGTATCTGGAAAGACGACTTCAAGTCTCTGTGTGATGATAAACGGGGCAAGTGTTCATCAGGAGGCAGCAGGCAATTACAACAGTGAATGTTGTGTCATACCGCAGCCGTATGACTGATCTGAAGCTGTGACAGTGCTGTACCTCCGTTCGACAACTCTCCAATGTATCATGCGTATTGTAATGAGGGGATTCTCTTCTTGGCAAACCTACTTTTCACGTGCCCAGACACTGAGCTTTCACTTCGCCGAGCCTTTTCATCAGCAGTTGGGGCGATCCCTCAAAACTTGACCTAGGTGTAAAATCAGCAAGCCCTCCTGGGTGTAGAAGTTTACCTCAGTTCAACAGAAAGGCCATAGTGACACAGACAGGGATTAGTGGGATTAGATAATCTCCACTTTAAATAACAATTCCTCTGTAGTTTCAAGACATCCATACCAATCAGGGAAGGAAGCAGCTATTACACCTTGTAGCATGCGTGCGCCCATATGCAAAGGCAGAGCGAGAATTAGAATTTGTGTGTCCTTTGCACAACCCTGAAAATTAGATTATTTTCATGAGCTGGTATGTTATAGAGGTAGATGATTCAGACTTTTCTTCAAAATAAAACTGGAAATTTCTTTGTTGTGGAGGAGAAGTAATACTACATGTATAGATTTCTAGTGAATTTATGTATGCAAAGCCCCAGAAACTCCAACCATTTTTCTTGGTACAAAAGGGGAGCTATTTCTTAGTGACATGAGGTTTATACTTTTTCATGTGTGACCAGCCACAACAACAGGATCCAAAAGTCGCTGACAGCTGAGCCAAGAAAATCGAGTCAGATCAAAATCAGATCACTAAAATTGGTCAAAGCCACCTATAATCTGTTTTGACATTTTGTAGTCTTATGTTTTGTCCATCATCTGCTGAAACTTTGAAGCTAAATGATCAAAGAAAGGCAAACAATTAGTGATTTTCTGAGCCATGATTTTCTGACTTTCAACGGAACAGAAATTTGGAAACAGAGATTTGGATTTAGCGCCACAGACAGACTCTGCCTCTAGCAACAAGGGAGTGATCTTCTTGGTCAATCAATGCATGGCATCCTGGTAACTGATTGGTCATGCGTAGACGGCTGGCGCTAAGCTTGAATGAATATCGTGGAGGTTGCTAGGAGCATACAGATTGTAGTTACCTTCTATTGTCAAGAGGTGAAAACTTTCTTGCCTCCCCTTGATCACGATTGCTTCGGAAGGAAAACTTTGACGGTGGTTTTCTCGAAACGCTGATTTCCTAGACCACTCAACGTGCTCTCATAAAATCATCAATATTTCCACAAGCGAGTATTTTTATGGGTTGAAATTAAAGCGGAAGAGTAAGGGAATAAATGTAATGTCATTTTCAGAAAATCGACCTCCCCCCGACTTTTCAATTCTTTTGTTGTACCGGGTCACATTTCTTTTTTAAAAACTCTGAGATGTGCCACTATAAGATTTCATATGTGATGTCAAGAGACATTATTCTTCAACCATGCACAGTTATGTGACGCTTTCAAAAAGGGATGTACGACCTTTTACAACAGATGTGTGCTGTCTGTACCTCTGTAGTACCATGATGATGTCATGCCCCTTGAAAAAAATGTGTGCAATAGTTGCCAGTGAAGCCCACCATGTAGTGCTCCCCTAACCCATTTAGGACAGACTGATTTTAGGCTATAACACACATTTCCCATAGACACTTGCCCGGGTATTCTCAGGACTCGTCTTCAACAGGTTAAAGGGAACCCACATGCTTTTCAGCAAATTTATTCACGATGTCCACATGCTCTTATCATAGGTGTCTTTAACTTTTGGACCAAGGGGGATGGGATAAAATGTGTTGCCAGATGTCCAAAATGAGAGTGATTAACTTTTAGCATGGAAAGGAGTATTCCTTATGCTATGTACCCTGACTTCACTTTCATGAAATTCGTGAAATCAAGGTCTGTTCTTTGTTTGCAAGTACGTAAACTGTCAGAAGCTGCACATTCCACGAGTGTCCCCTCCGCTCCCCCCCCCCCCAACGATAAAGCAAACAACAACAAAAATGGCAACAATAGTTATGGTACTGTATACGCCACATATTTCGTGAGGTTTATATTTTTGCGAATTTTCGCGAGTCAGGTGCTATTCACGAAATTAAAGACACACGAAAATATTGACTCTGATCCTGATGTGAACGTGATGTACATGTGCATATTTCTCCGTTCAGTACAGGACTCCACAATCGCAAATTTAACCACTCGCGAAATCGTCAGGAAGTCCCGATTCGCGAAAATTAAGACTCGCGAAATATTTGGCATATACAGTATTCTATTTGTCTTCACTTCACAAGTTCCAGTGTTACACTGCAAGGTTGGACTTTTTTTATAGGATTTTTATGCACATATTTACATGTAGCTGCCCGATGGACAGAAAATGTAGTGAAACAGAATTAGACTGTAAAAAGTTATAGATCCTCACAAAACTGGGAAAAAGAAGATGACAATTATGATAATTATGAATCAATGATTTTATAAATTATAATACGTATGTATTTTGTAGGGTCTTTTTGCTGAATTCAATGAAGCACTTCACTTTTGTTTCCAAATGTCAGATATAGGTAGATGAAGGGGAAGCGCAGCTTAAAAAACTGAAAATGACAAATAAAAAAAACACCATTAATGTCGTTGACTCAAAGCAAAACTTGTTTGAGTAGGCCCTTGAGAATTCTGTTGGTACAACTTTCCGTAGGTTTCGCAACAATAAGTCACATGTAGAGTAATGTCATATACATTGTGCCCTCATTTTGGCAGCATGTGTTCTGTCTTGGTTCTTTTCCTCGAGCTTTCCAGCTAAAGAGAGTCAGCTTTGTGCATTTGGCATCCCAGTTCACCCAATGTCGTTCTCAAAGTTGAAAATGCGCTCTTGCGTACGAAATGCAGGTGCATGGCTTGAATTTTGATGGTGCATGCACCTTGTTCACAGTTCGCCGAGCAAGCTTGGCACACCCCACTGCATTCCCGTCTGGTGATTTGCAAACCCATAAATCTCAAAGACAAGGTGAACCTCCGCCAATGCGAGGGAAAGTTTCTCTCCCGCCGCTGAACTTTCTGTTCGCTTGTATGGGTTTGCCAGTTTGGCCATTGCCGGCATGTAATAAAACACTAATTTGAGAGAAATGATAAATGAATAAAAAGTCTATCGTTACGTGTTCAAATGAAAGCAATGTTACTCTTTGTCCTCTTTTTAGCATAAAGAAGTTTATATCTTTGCCAGGGCGACAAGACCTCGTATCTGCAAAATGTCAAATGTTTAGGAGAGCTAAAGAAAAATGAAATGGCAACCAAAATTGTTACTGTGATACCAAATGTGATAGCCCCTCCTGTTGCGGGGCGACAAGACCTCGTATCTACAAAATGTCCAGAAAAAACAAAATGGCAGCCAAATCGCTACAGGGATGCCAAATGTGATAGCCTTTCCTTTGGCATGCCATGGTGGCTTCCATTTTTGGGGTAAGACAGCTAGGATTTGGACATGACATCACTTTGACTATCTGACCATTAATTTAACAACAAGTCATTTTCACCAAAATTTGAGATACAAGGTTTTGTCACCCTAGCGACGATATACAATTTGTGTATATTGCCATTGTAATGAGTGATACATGGTATATTAGAACAAATGGTATTGAGTCCCATAGCAGTAGTTAACAGCCATACACCACACAAGACCGTTCGCATTTAAAGATGCTTGTTTCATAGTGGCATGCTTGAGCAAAAAAGAAACTTAGCACTTTACTCTAATCTTCTGTACTGTAGTCATTTTTTGTACAGTGCACTCCCGTTAGAATGAACACTGTTATAATGAAATTCTTGTTACAAGGAAGTAAAAATGGTTCCAAAATTATTGTCTCTATATCTTTCTATACTTCTCTATTCGGATGTAATGAAACTTATAACGAAAGTAAATTGCCTGTCCCAATGTCTATGTTATGGCAGGAGTACACTGTATTGTTTTAGTCATTTTCAAGATGTACTGAAGCCTATATGTGACCCTGCATCACCAAACCAACAAAAAGTCGCAGACATGATTTTTTAGATAGGAGCAGATCCTGAAAGAGCAGCCTTTAAGCTTTAAAATGATGTAGAACTCAATTTAAATGGACTCTCCAAACTATCCTAATATTGGAAAGAAGGCTCATACTCTGGAAAATGTGAACTGAGAAAAGAGGCCCTGAAGTGCAGGGTCTATTCAAGCCTTTAATCTTTACCAGGCCATGCTAGCTGTGTGATGAATGGGACAAAAAACAGGCTGTAAACCACCAAGGCAACAACAATTTCAAAAGGGATTATCAGATTAAGCTGAAATTGAGCATGCTTCATAAACACATTCTGTAGATGATTAATGCCAACTTTCAGTGCAGTAGCATCATTCTTTCCAAAGTTATAGGAGTTGAAAGTGAAGAATATGGACAGGGTTTTTAAGAAATGAAAAGAGGACTCTATGAGACATGCCTAATCACACTATTCCACCAAAAAGTGTTTGAGAAAAACTGCTACAAACACAACTTCCTGTTTGTTTTATGGTTCCAAACTTTAGTGAAATATAGAAGACTTGCTCTTTCAGAAAATATGAAAAACTCAAAATTGGCTGTGTTACGTTGACCCATTTCACCTATTTTCAGTCCTAACACAAAATCAGTGCATGCAACTTTTTGTTTGTTTTGTGATGGACGGTCACATATTGTATCACTCATTTTGTTTTCATCCTTAGTCCTATCCCTCACTTTCTCTCATCAAACACTAACATCTTGGTTTTTTTTTCTTTCTTTGGTGTTTTTATTTTTCCTCTCGCAGAACGATCACCAGCTCCAGTACGCCGAGCTGGATATGAGCAACAAGGCGGGGCACACGGAGCAGCACATACCCCAGAACAAAAGCGACGTTGTCGTCTACTCGTCGATTCTTGTCTGAAACTTTTTGACCTTGGGAGAGAAGTCCTCCCGTAGCTATGTTCGTGAGACGAAGAAGGAGAGGAAAAAAAAAACAAAAAGGGGGAGGGTACTCGTGTACAGGTGTACATAGAAAATTGTATGCTCTATGTTCTGTGACAGTACAAAGCCTACAGCTTCAGACTGTCTCGTTATAATTATAGCAGATTTTAGCAGGTGTAATCTTGGTAGATATGGCTCTGTGTGTTCTTGTTGTTTGACAAGAGTAGAGAGGAGTTGTTGTTGTTGTTTTTTTGATTCTTCATATTCAGGGAAAGCTCCTAGTTTGGGGATGTTCTCCTGGCAGAAGAGGGAAGCCAGTAATTGAGAAAAAGGAGTAATCGAACATTGATGTGTGTTGTTGGTGTATATAGTAAATGTATCACTACAGGTTCGAGTTTAATTGTAGTGTGATATGTATAGAATAATAGAGAAATTGGTTTTCTCTGTGTACAGGTGGGAATGATTAGAGGTTTAAGAGCTGTGTATTTTATCTCAATGTACACAAAGAGCCATATTATTTTTTTTTTTTTTGGCAAGATACTGCGATCGTACAAAATATCGGAGATGATGGAGGCATCGCAGTTAGGTGTTGCACTACCCCAGTAGTTTGTGTTTTCTCTCGTACTTGCTGTGTCATGCAATTTTGAAGGTACACACATGATTTCTGGCACAAATGTCATACGTGTCTAAATCAGGCTGCATGCAGCCCCTACTATAATCCCAGCCAAGTATTTTACACGTTAGAACATATTTGAAACTGTGCCACAATCATTAATCATAGTCGTAGACATCAGCACACGAGTTGAGGTATAACACACACACACAAAAAAAAAGAATAATAATAATAATTTGTGACAAAGTTCACGGCCTTAGTGTCTGCGAAAGTTTTAATGGCAAAGCGCCACATCCTTTTTCCGAAGGTATGGTCTGTAGTCACAGCATGTTGAACATTTTTAGAGCTGACGGCAAATTTTACCTTAAAACTGGTGTGATTCATCGAATCTTTCTATCTTCAAACATGGCTGCCAAGTTTCCCTAATTCTGCAGGGGGCGCCCTGAAAAAAAAAAAGAAAAGAAAAACAAAGATGTCTCATCATGATAAGAGTCTCCCTGACTAGGGGATATTGTTGTCTGTTGAAATGCATGAAACCAATTTTTCTGTGTAACCCCCTTGAATTGGATGTGTAAATGTTAACACGCTTGCTTCAAATAGTTTGTACATACCATATGGATCACTGATGGCTCTTCTCTCACTTTTAAAACGACTGTTTGTCATGTTGAGGTACTGGATTTTTTGGTTATTATTAGTGCTATATGTAAGCAAGAGATGTACAGATTAACAGTTTTCTTGCAACTGAAATACATGTGTACTGTATGTATGACCAATCCAATTTCAGTCCAACACTGTTTCGAGAAAGATGTTGCTGTGTAGTCACACACCAGTAGCCGCGTCATAATTTTGTCTAGGTTTTTGCGGTATCTAACCAGTCTTGTCAACTCTGCTTCTCAGATGAGTAAAATCCTTGTGATATAAAGTGATACATAGAAATTTGCACTTACAAGTATAATCAAGCAGTCAGAATGCATGAGGTCTACTCATTGTACAGGAGGAAACACGGTAATCGAAACTGCAGTTACAATTGTATGTTTATATTTGATGTTAGATATCGCGATAGTTTGCCAGACATAGCATCTGGATTATACTTGGTGGAGGCTCCGTCTGATGTGAGAATATTTTCTCCCGCATTTCAGTGGAAAAAAAAAAACAAAAACAAAAAACGAAATGACAGCAAAATTGGCCAATGATACCAAATTTCTTCAAGTACTTAATTGATATACAAGGCGAGTGATAGATTCCAATAGCTCAGCAGAGCTCTTGTAAAGCGTGTGCATGTAAGCTCAGCTAGTTAGAGTGTAGCGTGATGCTTGTTTTAGTTGGGTGGGGACTTCAGGTTTTTCACTTTATTATTAGGGGTAGCAAAGAGAAAGGTACAATGTACTGCCAGTTTAAAAGAGTATAACATAGACTTGAATTTTTCATCGAAATATCTGCCTCTGTGCTGTGGTATTTTTATGGGCAGAAAAGAAATTCTATTCTGTGTTAAAGTTTGTACAGCTCTGACTCTTCAGAGGTCTCACCAAAATGCGGGACATTTTGCAAGAAATTATTTTTGGAGGTCAAGAGCTGCGACGTGACTGACGGATGACATTTGACCTATTGTGCCACGAATTCAGCAAATCGTTCAAAGAAGGCACGTTCTGAAATTTTACGATTGCCACATTTTTTTTCCCTTTGATTTCATCATCACAATTTTACTAACTTTCACGTCCTAACATTTCTCAGGTGATGGGGTCAAAAGATGCCATGCTCCAACCAGGAGAAATCCAACAGCAAATGATTGTATTTTATTCTGCTGATTCTATTCATCTTGGGCAGACTGCTTTGATTTTAAAACATCGTATTTCGGCAAGACCTTGGCAAAGGAGATAGGATTTTGTTTTCAATTTTTGTTGTTTTTTTTCTTTCTCTTTTTTTGAAAAATGACTTTCCCTTTTCAAGCTTGGAGACACAGACAATTTTTTACAGTCTCTCTCGTACCGAGTGGGCATTAACCTCCACGACATTTCAATCTCTGTGTGCAAGAGGGCATCCCATCACAAGACGGAGTCGCCGTCACTGGTCAACAACGACCAATAGAGGGAGCCAGATCAGTATCTGTGACAGCCCTGCCCCTCATCACAGAGCATGCGATATACAAAATATATATTTATATATAAATGTATATCATACGGCACTTCATTGCTGGCTTTTGATCTTTAAGGGGAAAAAAAAATGAAAATGAATGGATTTGGAGGGGGAAAAAAAAAAATCAAATATCAGTGGTTTTTCTATTACAACTACCTCGGTTCTGAGTTTTTAAGTGAAAGAATGTGTTTTGATACATTTTTTTTTTTCTCTGCCTCTTTCTGGAGCTTGTTTCTATTTGCACTATGAATGAAAGTGCCAATGCCTAGGCCCATGCCTGTGAAATAGCATCAAAATCACAAAAGCGACTGCCCCGGATGTTCATTTTTCTCTAGTGGCCAGCTTTGTCTAACCACTTTTCTGGCAGGGTGTACTCGATTGCAGTGAGACTAAGTAACAGTGTATGTGTCAGATTTGATGGACTGACCAAAGTGTTGAACGTTGAAAAATGTATCAGAAAATCAAATTTTCAGTGACGGGCTTCTGTGATGTAGGGGGACTTGTGTCTGTGTGACGGCCGCTTGTGCACTAAGTCGTGCAGTGTGAAAGCGCATGAAATTTTGTGATTTTCTTCAAACCACTCATTGTACATAGAAAGGAGTGCAGTAGAACAGGGTGTTAATTATGTGTTGTTTGAAGGTGTTAATTATGTCTTTTGAAGGGTTGTATACTGTCAGTCACAATTTAAGCCTCATCTCATTACAGCCAGTAAAAATTATCTGCCGCGTTCGAAAAACACAGTTAAGACATTTCTTTTGTTATCATTATATCTATTTTCTTCTCACAAGTTTGTGCTGGCAGACAACAAAAGCCATATTTGATAGGACAGCAAAATCAAACTTTTGAGAGTGCGCAAATTTAAGACGGACTGCTGTGCAAAATACTTCGCTTTGTGTTTGCTGTATCAAGCACTTCTAATTAGCTTTTCCTGGCTCCCAAATGCATGTTACCCAGAGAAAAAAACATGTTCCCATTCTCTTTTTTTTTTTTTTCGTGCAAAGTTTGCTCGTGTAGCTGAAATGTCTCTTTCTTTCTTGTTTGTTAGCTTAGTGCCTTAAAAAAAAAAAAAAAAAAATAGGAAATGCTGTGTAGACATTCCAATTTCACTGCCCGTGGACAATTTTTTAGTCTTGTTCATCGTAAGCAAAATTGGTGCAGTGGATGCATGAAATGATTGAATGGAACATAGTAATAGCATCCAGATGAAAAGTCGAAATTTGCTCAAGTTCTCCTGATGCTTAGTGCAAGAGGAATAGTTTTGTGCTTGTTTCTACTTTTAAGTATTGTGTCATTCACTAATTTGCACGTTATGACTTGTAAAAAGTTTAAGACTGTATGCTACAAAAGAGATGTAATTATGATGTTAAAAAGTACTTTTTCCTCGTTCTTTTTTATATTTCGCAAGTGATGCTCGTTTGTCTATCTGTAAATTTTGGATTTCTATTAACCATGTAACTACTGCGTGTTTGCACGAACAAAAAAATGTAACTTTACATCTATAAATATTGATTTGTACCACCCATCGTGATATATCGTACATGTTTTTTGTTTGTTTTTTTCAGTAGGTCATGATCTACAGTTGCGTATTTATTACCTTTTTTCAAAAGAAAATTTCAGGCTTTAGACATGTTTGGTTTATTTGCAAAAAAATATAAATACAATAAATAAATATCACTGTGACACTTTTTATTAGATTGCCATTTTTTTTTTTCATTTAAAGTCCATTAATAAAAGTTTGCATTTTCTTGTTAAAAGACTCATATTGTATTTGATATTCTGTTTATTCTATCATTACATTAAACTTGAGCAGTATACAGAAAGAAACAGAGTATTTGCTATACTTATTGTGTACTTAATGTCACCCTTGATGTAATCCATGTCAGTTGTAGTCGTGTAGGTAATAGTTGTACAATCCACAAGTTGTACAGCCCACGAGGCATACGGGCCATGAACACAAGGCAAATAAGGCCCATGGGCCCACCACTAGGCAAGCAAGGCCCTCCAGTTTGACACTATAAAGCAAAAAATGCCCTCAAGACCGACACATTAAGCCCCATGAGGTAATGTTGAACTCTTGGGCCTTTTTTTACATAGTGGCAAACTCATGGGCCTGGTGTCAGACTCTTGGGTCTTTTTGCCTAGTGCTGGACTCGGGGGCTGGCTTTACCAACTGTCGGACACATTGGCCTTATTTCCCAAGTGTGGGGCTCATGGGCTTTTATGTCTCGTAGGCTGTATGACTCATGGACCTTTTTTTTTTCAATGACAAACTCATGGGCCATATAACTCGTGGGATGACCCCCATTGAAATGTTTAGAAAGACAAGGTGATGTTATTTCAGAGAAAATGCTCCTACTGTCTCATTGCCCTGCTACTGTAAAAGTGGATATTTTTGCGCGACTAATTTTTTCGCGCCAGGTAAGAATAGTTTCGCATGTTTTTAATTCTGCGGAATCAAGACATCAACTGCTGGAACATATGTACGATCCAACAAAATTACGTCACCATTAAATGTATGTGCCAACAGACTTTGAATTCAGGTTGAAAAAAAAACAAACAAAAAACATTGAGCCCAACTACATTACAATGTACAGACAAATTGCAATATCATGGTCCTAGAGAATAGAGATATGAGGCAAGTAGAAAGTGGATATTTACAACTTACCTTTGATGACATCTTTGTTTTTGAAAGGAAAAATATTCATGTACATTGTACTCTTATTTTCGCGCTATCTTCCACTTGCGCGAAATGCGCCAATATTTCAACTCCGCAAAAATTTCCACTTTTACAGTACATTTATGTTGATTTGCAGGTCACTTTGGTTGTTCTTCGTGTGTGGTTTTTGTCTGTTGTAACACTACATGTACTTGTATACTGTATTGACCAGAGATCCAATTTGATTGCATATTAAAGAAATCAATGATTAAAAAGGGTAGCTGTGTGTTTGTGAGCGTGATTTACTGGCCTCATACACTGTACCTTCTCTGGGGTTCCCTAGCATTAATTTTATACCTGGTTACCTGTTGGTATAATTGTCTCTTAAGTCCCGAATCGTGAAATATATGGCCCAAACACTACAGTTATATAACATCGCCAAATTGAGGGTGGTTTACCTCATAATGTAAAAACTAGGTATGTAAATCAAAGCATACATGGAAATACAGTCATGTACCATCCTTGATAAAAGGTAGGTACAACAATTCATTTTTCCTCTAAATGATGCTGTGTAGAATGATATAAAGGTTTATACTGTATCTTTACTGTATTGGAAGTCCCCTCAATTACACCTTCCCGCTTTGTCGAAAATTCTGAAATTCCTATAGGTTGCCTAAGACACACGAGCTTGCCATTAGCAGGGGGATTTTTATCCCCCAACCCTAATCATCTGCCCCCCCCCCCCCATATTAAACAACAATCAAAACAATAACCCATATTAATCATCACTGGCATTCAGTGTGGGGGTTAAACAATTTGGCCTATTAAATGAGCCTCAAAGAACAACTTTCCCGAGGAAATAAACCCCTATTTGATTCATGGTCATGAGTTAGCGCCAATAAATTATAGGATAAGATACATTGTAAAGAGTAATTAGTTTGCTGGAGTCCCAGTAGTTCTTACATTTGCGCCGTAAATTAGCTCCTACATACATTTATAGATGTATATGCCCTATGTTAGAATAATTATCTTCAGTTTCTAGATGAAACAGGCCACTATTGTTTATTGTGTGTTTTGTTTTGTTTTGTTTTGTTTAAATTGTGTGCGTGTTTTCTTTTTTTCATAAAGAACATTTATGTTGCTGTTCTTAAATCATTGATGGCCATTTGAGAATTTAAAAAAAAAAGTAAATACATCTTGTCAACGAATACATGTACTATATTTTTTGCCAACTTTCAAGCATGTCACAAATTCATTTGAGTGATTATTCCCATTGATGTACAGCTATCCTTGTTATTGTATAGTGTACATACCAGTTTGTTATTCCTGTTTGTACATTGTATACCGCATTCCGAATTTTGATGGCGAGTTGGCAGGCAGGTAGATGTTTATACGTTGATGACTTAATAGAAAGGTACCGCCCAACTGGCGCAGAAATATGTTTTTGCCGTTAAAGGCACTGCTTGTTGAACAGTGATTCTGGTTTGAAAAGTTTGAGCTGCACAGTCGTGCAGTACAGTGCTGCAAGAATATCTGGTCTGGAGTGAATTTGCGATATGAAGCAGTGGAACTGAGAATAAACGATAGTTGTGTGCTGCAAAAATGAGGAATTTCAAAGACCTCTAGCACGTAAGTGTCAAGAAATACCACATTCAATGTAATTCTCAGGCAGCAGTAGTAAACACTCTATAAGGATGATGATAGTCGATTCATAGGATTTTTGAATGATGGCAGCAAAATTCTCAAAAGTGTTCTGTGCTGACTGTTTGGGTTTTTTTTTTTCAGTTTTGAGCATTTAAACATCATCATACATCTCTGTGAGAATAGGCAATATCTGAATTTCAGCCACTATAATGTTGTTTAGCAACATACATGTATTAACCTGTTCATTTACCCACCATGCTCCCAAAGATTGTGGGTTAAATGTTCATTATTTGAAGTAGAATTACTAATGGCCTTCAAAACCTCTTTGACCTATACTGTACGAAGAGTGGATATTTCCATGCTAGTGATTTTTTGGCGCTCAGCCGGGCAAGATAAATCAAATATTGCATGCTTTTAATTCCATAGAATCAAAACATTGATTAGTGGCCACATATCAAGGAAAAATATTCATTCATAGTATATCACAGTTATCAAGTAGGTCCCTATTTGTGACCAAGCATAGCTTGTTGCTATTACAGGTAAGCCTTCGGAAAGTCAATTGTTCAAGAGTTATGGATTAGTTGGTCGTGTATCATCGCTTGATTGCCGTCATATTAAATGACTGTACAGTTGTGGAGCCAAGTCATGTTACATATGATAGACAGTCAGTAGAAAAGAAAACGAATATTTCAATGTGAATAAGAACAAATCTGTACTGTTTTTCTTCTATCTTGTTTTTCGTTTTGATCATTCTACGATAGGATGCAATCTATTCAACTGATTATCTCATAGTGAGGTGTTACACTGTGTATTAGATATTATGCAATCCTAAGTTTCTCTCTTTTTCTTTCTTTTTTCTTTTTTTTTCTTTTTTGTCATGACATCCAACTTTTAGTTGAGTGCACATTATGCATGACACAAATAATCTGTGGGAGTAGTGTACTTATTGTTTATACATACCATGCATTACACTTTTCATGTAATAAATTGCCATTGGAGAGATGTCAGATTATAGCTAAGAGTACATCATCCTTACTCTGTAGTCAGATTTGTGCTGCTTTTGGACTATATTCATCTTAATGGTCCCACATATTTGATTTCATGTCGCACAGTAGCATCTGTTTCTGATTGAATGGAAACCTGTTGTCAGCTATTGTAGACATTATACAGTCTTAGATTTAATCGTGCAGTATTCTGCAGCATACCGTCTTTAAAACATCATATGTGCGCACTGGTTTAATTTGAGTGGGAAGAAGAAAGAAAAAAAAAAGGAAAAAAATTACAGATTTCTATTCATCTTGTACATACAAATTTTTATGTTTGGAATTATTCTTATATACATATTACGTAATTGTCAAATGTCATGAAGCTGTAATTATGGATAATTTATGTGAAAGTCTGCATTTGTGAAATTCTTTTAATTTCAGGTGCTGTAATGATGGTATGTTGTAACTTAATTGCTAGTTGGCAAATCTACAATTCTTTTGTCTGGTCTGTAGTATCTGATTGTTATAACTATATTACGCCAATCACTACGCCTCTCTTTCTCCTCCCCCCCCCCCCCCCAACTTACCATTTCTCATGTTCACTCTCCTCACTTTCACTACATTTCTCACACATGAGCTATAAGATCTGCTGTTAATGTAAAAAGTAGCCCTTTTCTTTTCTTGTCAGTGAGTTGTTTCTTCCCTCATTGAGACAATTCAGTTAGTTTACGTTTTCTCTTTCATCGATCTACAATGATCCCTTGAATGTAGTATACTAGTAGGAAGTAAATCTTCTTGCATTGATACTATCCTCTGATCAGCACTACTACAAAAATGTTACACCCATCACATAATTTTCCTGCCCTCCCCCCCCCCCCCCCCCATTATGCAGTTGCTGTAAAGGGGGGGTGTTTCACAAAGGATTCTTCTCTAATGATGTGAAAGTTAGATCAACTTAAAGATGTGTATATAACATGCTATATTGGCTACCATGTTCACTTTTGTTTAAAATCTAATTCAGACTCCTTTTCAAATTATTTTCAAAGTCTATAGAAAGGCTCCTTCATCACATATTCTGTTCTGCATATCTATGCCTTCTTGAAAAAGTCTCCAAAATGATTGTCATTTAAAAGTTAGAATGTCATCAAAGACACATGCGACATACCGTCATTTTAAGTTAAACATACATTGTAACTGTAAGATTGACTTAAATCCTTTGTGAAATATACCCCAGGTTCCATTATTTTGATTTCGTTGTTGTGTCCATCATGTCAGAAAAATCAGCAGGATCATTGACTCATTCATTTACTTTAGTGTCATATCTGTATTTATTTCCACTTTTTTCATGATCTATTACAATTCTAATTCTCGCATTGCGATATATTGTTGTTTGAAATAAAAGGTGTTACCCAAGGAAAAGGATTCAAAAAAGTAATACTCTTGTCGGTACTGCTTTTGTAAGTTGTGTTGTGGTGATAAGAGTATGATAGAGTTCCAAGTTGTACGATGGAAACTCAGGATAACAAGATCCTTGGGACCAAGACAATAGTTTGTTCTGTATATCAGATACTTTGTTATATCAGTAGTCATTAAACAATACAAGACAAAGGAGATAAATTCTTTGGGACAGGCTAAATTAGTTCGGTATATCAGGTATTTGTTATATCAAATCTCATATCAAGTTTCCATTGTAGCATAGAGTAGGAGTGTCATGTTCCATAATCACTTTTATTTGGGGAAGGGCAAGCTTTGCTCAGAATTCTTTTATACCATATGGTAACCATGGGAACCAATGAATAAAACAAGACAAATCGCCCTTTATTTGTGTAAATAGACACCATTCTGTGTTTGTTTAGGTCGATGAAGGGCAATTTGTCAACAAGTTGCAATAAAAAACATCAATATAAGAATCATCAATTTGAAAAATAAAAGTTCAAGTTATTAAAAAAAAATGCATAAGGCTTTTGAGTTTGGTAGCATAGGAAAATCAGGTTCTTAGGCAGTAAGAGGGAAAAAAAAAAACAATGAAAATGAAAAATGGCAAGGAGCTGGGTTCACCAAGGTGGGAAAATAGGAAGAGAGAGAGAATGAAAGAAAGAAAGAAAGAAAAAAAAATGACACTTTGTATTCATCAAGATAAAAATGTGGCCCTGCATCACAAAACCAACAAAAAGTCGCCAAATATTGGTTTCTATAAGTAAGAAGGGCAGGGTCTGAAAGAGCGGACTCTAAGCTTTAAGATGATGTGTAACTAAATTCAAATGGAATCTATAGTGTGCAGCGAACCTATCTAAAATATTGGGAAGAAAGCACACACAGACTGGAAAGGTGTGTCTACTGAGAAAAGAAGCATTGAAATTCGCCGTACATAGGGGCTACTCAAGCGCTCAAGCCGACTCTCTGCAATGATTAAGACAAAAAACGAGAAGTAAAACTCCAGGGGACAGCTGAACAATAAAGAGATTTTTAAGCTGAAATTGAGCATGCTCTGACGAACAAGAAATGAAGGGTTTGTTAATAAGTCCATTTTTTTAAGATTTTGAAGTACGATCTCTGTCATAATGTACAAAATAATACCTTGCAAATGATATATTGGTCACTACATATAAAGGTATATTTTCAAAGTTATGGTCAAAAGAAGCAAAAACATTTTCTTATTATTCTCTTTATTTTTCATGACCTTTAATCGCAAATATCTCCATTTGCCAAATATGGACTTATCGGTTTTTGCAAACAAACTCCTCAAATTTAAAAGCAGTAGGCCTATAGCATCATCTTTTGAAAAGTTATTACAGTGGAATTAGTGAAGAGTGTGTACAATATGTGAATGGTTTTGAAATGAAAAGGGGACTATAAAGGCATATAAGGATCTATAATCGTAATAAAAAAGAAAATGTAGGAAATCTGCTAAAACACAATTTCCCATTCGTTTTATGATTCCAAACTTCAGGGAGATGTTGATGAAGAATGGCTCTTTTAGAAAATATGAAAATCTCGTGATTGACTATCGGTCCACCCGTTTCACCGACCTTGATTCCTCACGTAAAATCAGGGGTTGCGACTTTTTGTCGGTTTTGTGATGCACGGCCACAAAATATCAAAAGGCACCGCCCCCCCCCCCCCCCTCCCAAAAAAAAAAAGGAATAACATTGTGATATATTATTTTATGTTATATATTATCAATAAAGGATTTTAATGCAAAAATAATATAAATCTCAATATAAATTTCAGATTAAAGCTGATCCGGCTTTCCTCAAGAAATCACTTCTTCCTTATCTTTATTCTCCTTTAAAAGTAAACTAAAACAGTTACAGTCAAACCTGTCTTAGCGGCCACCTGCCTATAGCGGCCACTGAAAAATCCCCCGCACAAAAATCCTGTATTATGAACCCCTTTTATAGCGGCAACCTGCCTAACGCGGCAGCGGCCACTCATTTTGTATCCCGTGGAGAATATCTATCTACCTGCATATTTATAGCGGCCACATAAAAAAAGTACATAAATAAATAAATAAATAAATGAGAAAAAAAATGCTGAACCATTAAATCAACGATGTCTTTTACGTTCATTGCGTGAATTCTATTATACCGAGTCCTAGCGCAGTACGCACAATCACACAGACACGATTGACAAAACATTAATGCAGCTCTTTGCCACGAAGAGCCGTCTTACCCCCGTAAGCTAGATTAGCTGATCTAGACTTTTGTAATGCCGCCCTAGCTGTATAGATGCTACAAAGGCAAATACAACTCCTAACAACATCTTAGAATTTTACTCAAATGCTTTTGAACAAGGATGATATTCAGTAATGGTACATGATTGTCTGGGAGCGGTATTGTTTGTTGTTTGCGTAAGCTTCACACATGTCATCATCAATCGCCATCGAACTCGGCACTCGACTAGCCCCGTTCATGCAAACCGGTAGTCCAACCAGAGCAGTTCCTCAGGTCCCAAATGTTGTTTTATACGCACTTCGCTGAGTAACATCATAACGCAGTATATTATTCTTTTCAAACACCTCGAAGTGTAGGTTTTTATCCAACAGATAGGTCGAGAAGCAACATGACGGTTGGTCTATATTAGTTCATTTGTTAACATTGATTTTGATAATGGAATAATCCGAGTTGATCAAAACATTTATATTCGTTTTAAACGTTTTCACACCTATGACTTTGCTAGCTTTTATTTAGGCCCCATAATATTTCTATCCCCCGGAGACACCTTCGTACTATGATGTGACCATTAATATATGTGTTCAGTCGCAATCAAAAGACATGGTTGGATACATTCTGTATTCTTATGCGGATGTTGTATTGATGTCAATGAATTTGTTATTTATTTGAGAAAAAAAAATAAATTATAAAGATGAATCTAATTGAAGTGAACTGAACCTTTAAAAAAAAAAGCAACATCCGGTTTGTAATCAAACTCTTCAAAAAAAGTTTTAAAGATGCCATTTAACTGCATGAGATAACGATTAATTAGCAGCGATTAGGCCTTTTCTTGGTTTTTGGATTTTAGCAGCTTTAATCTCAAATATCTTGAATGAAACGGATCATTATCCTTTAGGATTTAAACTCTTCATAAAAAAAAAATATATTATGCTATGCTCTTCAACCATAAAAGTACTCTGACGATCATTAGGAAGACAGGACAATTAATAATCATAAGTTAGGTGTGCCTTTTGTGTTAGCGTTATAACTGTAACAAGTAATGACTGATCGCAGTAATACAGTTAAATCGTTATATCATTAAGATGGATATACCATTATGCAACGAATGGCAAGTTGAAATTATAAATTCGCAAGTCTTACGATATCGATATGAAATTCATTTTATAAATGACAATTAAGTTTTATCAGATGGCGACCGCGATATACTTTACTCCTTTGTAATGTTTTGACATTCCAGTCACGATTTCATGCCCTATTGACCGGATATTAATGGAACAAGTTCGCTTTGATAATGGATTGAGTTCATGCAGCAATATTACTAGAACACATCGCAAAATGAGCTAACTCCATTCTTGTTAAGTTGACATATTTGTGATTAAAGCTGCTAAAAACAAAGGAAATGATAAGAAAATACGGGACATTTTAATCATAACTTCTAGAATATCCTTTAATATACAAGTATGTCCCGAAGTGACATATTACTGGAAAGGTTTGCTCTACCAAGTATTTGATGGTGGACTTAGTTTGAAATGTTAAAAAATGGCGCTTAGGTCATTTTGCAATAAACTATTATTCCCTCGATTTCCTGAAAGAGGCTGCCAGTCAATTGCTCTTTAGATGTGCAAGAAAAGTTAATTATGTTGAATTTTCTTTACTATTTTCTGCAGGCCTATGTGAAGAGCCTATCGTTCTACGCATGTGTCATCGCAAACAGTTTTTCATCTCATCCATTTACGGTGGCACTGAAACTTCAAAAATTCATAACGTTTGAACAAATTATTGTCTGATTATGTTCAAACTTTCACTGATGTGTATGAAGAGTTTTGTCGCAAAACGAGCTGACTCCATTCGTAAATAAAGCTGCTAAAACCTGCACACACACACAAAACAAATGATAAGAAAATACAGGATATCTTTAATCACAGCTTCTAGAATATTCCTTGTTATGTCACAAGTGAGATATTACTGGAAAGGTTTAAGTTTACTCACAGATGGTGTGATTATACTTTGAAAATGTTTAAAATTGACGCTTTTTATATTCTTTTTAGGTCTAGGTGTCGTTCTACGCATGTGACATTGCAAACTGTCGTAGTCTTCTCATCCAGTGATGGTGGCACTGAAACTTCAAAACATCATAACCTTTGAACAAATCGTCCGATTTTTCCCTATAAATTTCGTTCAAACTTTCACTGAATCAGTATGTGTCACAGTTAGAGTAATTCGTGTTCTGTTAGTGCTACATTCACTCAATCAACCTAAAGGCCTTTCTGTGACCCTCAGATGCATAGCGCCATCTCCAGTTGGGTCAATGACAACGAAATTCATCGTCTTCATTTCGTGCACTCGATCACGGTGCGAATTCGTTTTTGTGTTCCAGATATACAGAATGATGACAGAATTTTGAAGACCTGTAAGTACAATGGTGTAAATTCAACGGCAACATGTTCTCGTTACTGAATCAAATTGTTCATGTTCTCCCTTCCCCACTTGACATAATAATATGATACCGACCTGGAGAACTACCGACGACGTAGTCCTATGTATTCATTTTCATGTAATGTAGCGTGTGCTTTAATTAAAGTTTGTTGTCTCGCTCGGATCGGGCGGGCGCGGGCGCGGTCTAACGTTAGTAAAATGCTATGGTCCCATGATATACAGTGTAGGCGCTAATGTACCTTTGTACCCATGTTGATATCTCAAATTTCACTGAACAAAATAGCACCTAAATCATAGGAAATATTTGACAGTTCATTCTCAATCAATCACGTAAATTTGAGCCATGTCAGTTCTCGGTAAACATTCGTCGATCGCGGCGTACAATACGCTGCTCTCTGCTTGCACAATCTGAAACTGAAGTGAAGGTAGCCATGTGGAATTATCCATGCAAATTTGTTTCAAGCAGGATCACAAAAACATGGAGCTGCTAATTAGACTATATGGCAAGTTGAATGAAATTGGTTAAGCCAAGGTAAATAATGTTACTCATTGCTACTGCTAGTGCTAGGTCGGCCAGTGTCAAGGGCACTGCTGTCAAGCAGGGCTGGGCTAGGCCTAGGGCACACACACAGACACAAACAAGTTCATTGACATTGATGAACAAACTTTATTTACCTTTTTACTTTAGCTGTTTGTAAGGTGCCAACAGTACAAATGCCTCGCAAGCTTTCCAAATTTCATCATCTGGTCCGTAAAACTGGATACTTTAAGACGCTGATAATGCAATGCTTGTGACAGTTGTGTCATTTCACACTGATGAATTGCATTTAATGTTCTCCTTATGTTTTCAATGCTAGGAATATGGCAGGGACAGAAATGAGTCAGGATGCTGCCAACATTTTATTTGAGGAAGGGGCAGCGCTTGTTCTCCTTGATGTCCCCCAAGGAACAGAATTTGGAATTGACTACAATTCTTGGAACACTGGAGAACGTTTCAAGGGTGTGAAGATGATCCCACCCGGGGTTCATTTCATCTACTACAGCGCCGTTAACCTGAGCAGTCGCAGCACAGCCCCCAGGACGGGATTCTTCCATTTCTTCAAAGCGAGAGAGATTGTCATCAAGCGATGGGATGCGGTGATTGAAGACTTTGCAGATGTCAAAGTTGTTGATGGTTCGGACGAGGAAGAGAAAGCGAGGCTTCGAGAGCACGATGCTTTCCTTGGAGCGTACCCCTATGAGAGCCTGAAGCGATGGGTGTCGCTTACCAACCTTGTCAGTGAGGACATTGTGGAAAAACTCTCTCCCCTCAGTGGCAAGGTCGTATCCGTGGCACAGCTCGTGCCCGATATGGCGACCAGGACGACGGCCGACAGGAAGCTGATGGCGGAGGCCAACAAGGAGCTCCACAAGAGCAGGAACCCCGAGGACCACCTACCTCAGATGCACCGCGAGCCGGGCACCGAGATCCGATTCTCACGGATCCCAGCAAGAAACTATCCCGACGGCGCCACCCCGAGAGAGATCACAAAGTACAGTCTTGACCACACGCACAAGTTGGACACGTTGCTCAGTGAGAACTACGCGTCGTCCAGCATGGGAATCCTGGCCGAGTTACAGCTTGCCTTTGTATGCTTCCTGATCGGACAGGTCTACGACGCCTTTGACCAGTGGAAGCGGCTGGTCCATCTCCTCAGCTCGTGCATCGAAGCCGTATCGACTCACAGCGAACTCTACTCGGCGCTCGTCACTGTGCTCCATTTTCAGCTGCGGGAGATCCCAGAGGACTTCTTTGTCGATATCGTGTCCAGCGACAATTTCCTGACGATCACACTGAGGGAGCTGTTCATCAACATGAATGCTTCGACAGCCGAGGGGGCATTGAAGGAGAAAGGGCGCAAGTTCAAGAAGAATTTGACCAAAAAGTATAACTGGGACTTTGACGAAGAGCCAGAGGATGAGGCACCAGTGGTAGTAGACTTATAGTTGAGGCCCTTTTAACCCGTTGAGGATGGATTGATTTTGCTACAACAAGCATTTCCCACAGACGCCTGCTAGAGTATACTATGGACTCATCCTCAACGAGTTATAGATAATAACACCAGATTATTTTGTAATATTTTTTTTATCAGTGCTGTTTTACGAATCACAGCAAAAGTTTTAGCCAAGTAAAATTTAAATGCATTTGTCCATTCTAAGACTCTTGAAAGGTTATAAGAATTGAATTGTTAGAAAGGAATTGGAATATCACAGGATATTAAGATTTGGGAAGGGGGGAGGGGAGGGTAATAAGACAAGAACTAAACCTTATAAATGTCATATCAGTTTGGGAAGTGTATTATGATTGTCGAACAGTGTGGAGACCTGTAAGAGATGCTTCTGTCAGATCATGTACAGAGATAACATACAAAATTGTGTGTAAAAGTGGGGCATGAGAATAAAATGATATCAATTACACATGTATGTTCAATTCAATTCAATGTTTATTTTCCACTCATGGGGTGGAACACCCTCGTCAGCCAAAGGCTGGTTTTCAAAGGGGTAAGCAGTCATTGTCACCATTACTGTATCATGCTCTTGTTATGTCTACACTGTATGCCCTACGCAGAGATACCAACCGATATGATTTTATAGTATTTGGTACGATAAACAGAGTGAAGTATGATGATATGATAGCTTTTCATGATCTTTCAAGTAAAAATCAAATGAAGCCAATAAATTTGATATAAAGTTTAAACCTCAGGAAACTGCAGAAAACCACCTCATCACAAAGAAAGTCTAAATTCCTGCAACCCTATAAAAATGTTGAATGATGAACCTAAATGGGGGGAAAAAAATGTAGATGCTTTGATACAATTTTCTCATTAATGTCGATGAAGTAGCAACATTTTACTTGCCCATTCTTACCAGGGAGACTTTTTTTTTTTTTTTTTGGGGGGGGGGGGGGGGGGGGTTCCTGACATTTTTACTGGTCCGGTGCCAACAGGCTAGTGGTGTGTCAAGATTTTATGAAAATCTGATTTTTCTCTCCAAAATCTGATTTTTTTTTTTAAAGGATATTCCATCTTTCTTTTCTTTCTTTTTTTTCGAGAAGTTGTATCTGTGAGTAAAAAGCTGTTCCGTGTTCAAGGTTACTGTGATGGATAGAGTAAAGATCTATCAAACAGAACCATGAAGTTTTTATCTAAAGCAAACATAGAATTGTAAGCTTGTGAGATTCTAGTATGTTTAGTGTTGTCATGACAAGATAAAACAAAAGATATCAAATTACAACCATAAGTGTAGACTAGACAAGACAATAATGTCATTGCCTCACAACGGTTCTGCTTTATAAATATCAAAATCCTGTTTTTTGGTTAATACTTTGGCATTTATGAGACTTACACCCTTTTCCCATTAAGTCAGTAAGTTACCACAACATTGAAATCATTTTGGATGTGATAGAATTATGTTTTTGATGCAGTAAAAAATGGAGAGAAGAAAGACTTTGTGTACTGTACAGGTGGAGACGCATGAACCCATTGCGTCATCACCATATCGAATTCAGCATATATGGGACTGTGATGGTTATCAATTATCGTATAAAAATATGTGAAATGTTCCAGCCCATGACTTTCTGTCTTGTGTCTGGCTTTCACTAAACTGTTGATGTCTTGCATCTGTTGGATTTTACTTGATCTATTAAAGGGGTCGTATAGCTTTGGTTGAGACCTAATTTCAGGTTTTTAACATTTTTTAGTGAGATAATGAGAAACCTCCTATGAAATATGAAAGAGCATGTAATTCCACGAGGAATTCAACGTTTACATGTATATGATGAATATTGGTTTTGAAATGGCCAAGATGTCCAAAACAGAGCGATTCTAATAGAATGTGGGACCCACCTTTTATTACGATCGCTTTGTTTTACTTTGTTTTTTGGACGTTTCTGTCATTCCAAACCCGATTTTCATCAAATAAACATTGAATTCCTCTCAAAATGGTGTGCTCTGTACTATGTTTTCTTGGTATCTCGCCAAAAGTTAAAAGCCCAATTCTCATCTCCACCAATACTGTACCATCCCTCTAAAAGGTACACATACTTGGGTTTCACGAGAGCACTGTTGGATGGTATAATGCTTGCTGGCATCCTCATTATGAAAATTTACAAAGTAAAACTAGTTAATTGTCGATGAAAATAGATCATGCATGTATTTTCAGTAACGCACATGTTTCCACAGCTAGATTGTGTACATGTACATGTAGCTGGCAAGCCAATTCTGCCGAGGAAGGGTCTATGTGGAGATGGTAGGCGGAACCAGCCAGGCACAAAGGCTGAATGTCTTTTGGACACTAGTCCATCATTATGGATTCTACCCAGGCATTTGGAATATGGTAGATGCATGAACATGGGTCCATGTAACAGCGCCCTCGTGAATCCCAGGTCAATAATGTACCTTTAAAGGGATGATAAAGTTTTGGTTGAAATAGAGCTTCAGCAAGTTTCCAACTTTTTTGCAAGATAATGTGAAACTGCTTTAATATGAAATATGAAAAAGCATACCATTCTAAGAGGAATTCAAAGTTTATTTGGTGAAAATCGGTTTTGAAGTAGACCTACCTTTTATAAGAACCACTTTGTTTTACAGTGTACTTTGTTTTTGGATATCTCGGCCATTTCAAAACCGATTTCACCAAATAAACTTTGAATTCCTCTTGGAATTGTATGCTCTTTATCATTTCATGTGTGGTTTCTTATTACAAAAAGTTAAAATCTGAATCCCTAATCTCAACCAAAGCTTTATCATCCCTTTAAAATCAAGTTGAACACAAAGTACAGTCAACCTTGCTTAACCTTATTCTAACTGGGCTATTTGAGACCAAGTTTTTACTGGGGGGGTCAATTTGACCCCCCCTTCAGATCTCGGCCACCGATCGCGCGATAGCCGCGGAATTTTGCCTAAAGATAGAGCTGGATGTCAACTACAAGATCACATGGTCATATAATAGAAAAATATTTCCTTTCTATTTTCAATAAATTAATTATGCAAATTTGTGCATGAAATCATATTTTCACCTATAACTCCATCAAAAAGACTGAAGGATTGCTAAATTTTTGTGTCAGAATTCCTCAAGACATATCAAACAATTTTCATGTAAAGAAATAGCGCAATCAAAATCAATTTCTTTTGTTTTTTATTGTTTTAATTTCTTATGTATTTTATTGTTTTTTCGACCTTTTGTTTTCTATTGTTTTTTTGCCAAAATTTGTTGCAGGCACTTTTTCAGGCTTATCTACACTAGAATTGATTAATTTCAATGGTTAAAAGTTGAAATAATCTAATTTATATCGATTGAACCAAAAAACACAATTTGCATTGGATTTGCACACGATATCATGAATTTGAGCTGTTTTCGGGTTGACATGCATATGCAAAACATTACGTAACTTCAGAACAGTGTACCCGGACGTCGCAAATTTGGTCTCAAAATTTGCGGGAGACTTCAATGAAAAAAGTCGTGAAACGACGCGTCAAAATCTTGGAGCGTTGCGGAATCGTGGCGCGAAACGTCGAGGGGGGGGGGGGTCAATTTGACCCCCCCCCCCCCCCAGTTAGAATAGGGTTAAGTCGACCTCCCATAAGTGGAATGATCGCCTATTGATTTAAAGTTGAATTCCTTTCAAGTCTTTTTCTCTTTTTATTCTATTGATTTAATCCTTCATAAGTAGAATTTTCTCCAAGTCGAAGCTATTTCTTCAGTCCAAATAGATTCGACTAGGGCAAGGTTGACTGTATACCTACACATGTAGCTCATTTGGTGTTTTCAGTGTAAAAACAGTATCTACACGTTATAAAACCAAAAAGTACACAAGAAAGACACTGAATTGCCATCCTCTTTGTGTCATATATATAGTTTATTTCTGGCTTAAAACAAATACTTTGTAGTACAATGGATTGATGTTCATTAAGAAATTATACACAACATATTCACATGTATTATTTTACACAACATACCATAGGCCTCAACTAATGTGGAGTCAATATTTTCAAAATTGTAGCTTTGTATTTTTTTCGTCTTTCTCTCATACATGTATCAGACAAATTTACCAGGAAAGCATTCAACATTTTGCATCATAAAAATACAACACATTTGATTTTGTTTTGCAAATAGCTGACAATAATGTTTGCATATGAAACACACATTGATATATTACAGTACAACAAATGTAGACCATTAATGTCATTCTTGTAAAACGCTTTCACTTTATGTGAAAAAAAAAAGCAAAACAATTACACAAGTGAGCTTATATATTTCATGTGATGAAAAAAAAAAAAAAAAGAAGTTAAGCAGTACTTTTTTTAAGTAAAATTAAACCCAATCAGGTTTGCCCACATACAGAACAGACTTTCGATGCAAAAGAGCTAGTAGTATGATGGTTACAACTTCTTGATCCGTACAAATGGCATAACTATGCGCTTTAGAAGACACTTCTCCTGTCTCTCAGTAATGTTTGCCCCTTTAAGAACATTTTCAATTAGAATACAGCATGCATGCATTACAGTGTACAAGCAACAATATTTAATGTCGCCCAAAGCAAAATGCACACACACACATACACACACACAAAGTAATCAAGACTGTGAAGGCCTACTCTGTACCAGGGTACAGAAAGAAATCTTAAATTACTTGATGTAAGACAGAACTTACTACACTGCATTACATGATCAAATTTCTGCACTTTTCTTCAATACAATGCTAATGAAAGAAATTCCTAGCAGCTTTGTAGCTCTGTAAAATATGCAGTACGCAAGTTTCAAATGAAAGTATTAAGTTTTTCATGCTTCACTTTCAAATGGAAAAAAAAAATGACTGCAATTTTTTTATGGCCTTTTTTTTTTCTGTTGTAGGCTGAATCCTGTTTTGTGTTGATTTTTTGGGCTTACACACAAACATACATGTACCAACACACATACTTGTACATACACATACACACACGCACATTGCATTAGTTAGTCTGTACACACGACCTTGTCGTAAATCGGACCAAACAAGGATGCTTACGACCTCTATATATCAAATCCTCTCCTCAAACATATATTTTCCCTTCATTCTTTCTGCAGTGAGAATTTGTACATGTACCTGCTGTCACAAACAACACAAACAAAATGAAGACAAAACAAAGAAACTGATTCATGCATCGACAAAGTGCACAGCTAAATGTTCAGCTGCAGTATAGGAAACATGCATTTCCCATCTGTAATCCAAATATCAAATAATCCTCACACTGTGTGGAATCAACTTCCTCTTTCTCCCAAGAGTGAAATTGCTCCCGTGCAGATTTGAAAGACAGAAAATTATATGATGAGCAAGAAGAAGGGAGACACCAAGGGAAACACTGAACAAAAACACCCAAACAATACGCGAACAGATCAGTCCATACTCTTCAAATTTATGTAGATATTCCTCCAAAGGACATCTCCAAAGCTCTTAGATGCACCTGCATCTACTACGCCCATCGCAATATGGGGTCATCCCACTAGACCGACACCCATGAGTCATACAGCCCATATTCAACACTAGGCCAATAAAGCCCATGAGTTTGACACTAGGTAAAAACAGCCCACCAGTTTGACAGATACAACACGGGGCTTAATGTGTCAGTCTCGTGGGCTCTGTTAGTTTAGTGTCGAAGTCATGGGCTGTATGACTCGTGAGCTGTATAATTCATGGGCTGTGTGACTTCTGAGCTTTATGAATCGTGGGCTGTATGACTCATGGGTGTCGGTCTCGTGATGTACACCCCTCAATACGAGGAAACGTTGTTAAGACAAGCTACATGGAACCACTGTAATTTCCTCGTTACATCATCTACCTTTTTATATCAGAGATTTTTTTTTAAAAGCATTCAAAAGAATATAAAAGGAATGGAATGGGCAAAATTTCGGTCATCATACCAGGTATCTCTCTACATCTGACATAATGCTGTTACACTGTAGGCCCTACCTACATCCTTTGTAGGATTTCAATTTACAATCAGTAATTGGTGCCGTGTTGGTTGAGCCAGGGAGGTGCTAGAGAAGGAGAGGCAACTAAAGCTCTCCTTCGAAGTCATGCGCGGCACCGCCAAGAAGTTATGCGTTCAACTACAGGTGTTGCCCATGTGCTTTGACAAAAGAGAGCATCAATAATCGGGACTAGCGGTCTCACATCTAGAAATATTTGCTCCTACTGCGATTCGCTCTCTCTTTCAATGTGATGGCAACAATGAATTTGTGTACCTTGAATTGGAGCAGCGAATCAAAATGCAGTGTAAAACTCACAATTTTAACAGCAAATAGTTTAAAAACACGCTGAAACACGCTTTAACGAAGTACTTTATTTGAAAGATCAAAATTAACATGCGGAAATGTGCGCATTATAGAAAAAATTAGGTTTTTAAGAGGGCCTAATGTTCATTTCCTTTCGATTTGCGAATTACGAAGAAACTAGAAATACATGTTAATAATATTGAATTCTTTCCTAAACTATTCTAAATCAATTCGAGTATTTCATTTGAAATTTTGCGGTGAAATAAAGCTTGTAATTCAACGAAAGGTGAAATGCGTTCTTCGTCTCCGAACTTCGTCTTGCAACTAGAGCGGTGCCGAGCATGACTTCAAAGCGTAATGGAATGCTAGACATCCCATTGTAACGCCTTGAACCCAAACATGTGTTTGCATGAATTACGAAGAGTTGCCACTCCATCTCTGTAACACCTCCCTGGTTGAGCCTCTGCAAACTTTGCTTGTCGGAACAAATTCACTAAATAACTGTATTTGAAATTTGACTTCATTGGTATGTAGGATCTACTGTATCACCAATTTGGTAGTGGACAAGCATATCATTATTTTCACAGCCATAGGTCGTAAGAACACAATTTTGTCGCATGATTATTCATGAGGTGGAGACACATCTGTAACATTTGAATTTTTGCTTCAATTGAAATATTTAACATTTAATTGTATTGTTAAAATTTCTCAAAGATGTATGTGTATTACAGGTTATAAACCTTGTAAGCACAATGGGAGGGGGTACCGGTACATGTAGGTATTGAACAGATATGTAACCCTACTAATTGTTGCTTCATATGTAAACGCAATATGACAACTTTCCATTACTGGCTTTATCACGAGGCATTAAAATGAGTCGTCTTGTGCAGTATATGGGAAACCCTGTAAATACACTTCTGAAAAGAAACAAACTTTCAGTGATGTATACATTTTGTACCAGTCAACCTGTCAGTAGTGAACACACTCCTGTAAAAGCGGAGATTTTGACAATGTGCAAATTTTTGCGTATTTCGCGCTACAGAAGAAGTAGTGCAAAAATGAAAAAAAAAAAAACAACATGCGAATCGCTGAACTAAAAACATGAAAACTTCATCTCACCAGGCCAGGCGCGCAAAATTACTCGTGCGAAAATTTCCACTTTTACGGCAAAGTCCAACTCTTCTCTGATTCCATACACAGCCCACACAGACATGGGTGATGAGATCATCTGGTTTAAGAACAGCAAAACATGTATACTGCAGCAAATGAAATTATGAAAGAAAAAGACTTAGAACTCACAAACTGAAGCACTTGAAAGAAAAGGCAAAGCAAAATCTCAAACTAAGTGCTATTAAAGCAGCTTAACACAATGGACAGTTGACAATGCTTATTTTCATATCAATAATAGACGCTATTACACAGATGAAACATACTCCAATGGGCAACAGAATATGAAGATTTGGTTTCATAAAATTATTTTTACGAAGAAATTTCAATTGTCTGGTGCAGGGAGAATGTAAATGATCATCAAAGTAACTTGAATTTAACATACTTCAATACTAATGGTGATATTTCCTTCAAGTACCACAAACGGCAACATGAATATGGACTGAAAAAGGGGGGGGGGGGGGGTAATATCTAACCAAAATTGTGGGTATAAGACCTCAACCTTGGAGACAAAATAATAATCTAAAACTATGATGGCAACATGCCAACACTGTTGCTGGACTTTCTAAAAAGAAAATAAGCAAAAAATGCATATTCAGCCTTTTAATGAAATTCAAAATGCACTAATTCCGACTGATCTATGTGTGATGAAAAGTTTGCAGTACATGAAAAGTGTGAAAGAGGATAATAGCGAGACAATTTTTGGAAAAACACTTTACATTGCTATGTTATGTGGATTCTGATTTGGATCAATATCTATATCACCACACAATTGCAATGAATTGTGCCACCATCTATCTCTTTAGCCTGAATTCCCGGGGGTAATTCAAACAGAATTCAAGACAAGGCATTCGTCCATTGACTGAAGCAAATGCAAAATATGAGTGTACCTTGCACATGAGTATGTCAGTTTGCAGTCACTCATTAGTACATGTCTGCTGACATTCTGCTACAGCTTGTATGTGACATGTGCTTCATGCAATTGTATTTTAGCATAATCAACAGACTGTTACATTCTAATCTCCTTTTGTGAATTCCAACAAGTTAATAGGAGACGTAGACCATCCATAGCCTGTTTAGATAGGTTTTGCTGGGAATGGGGGCAGGAAAATTCTTTGAACCAGATTTGGGGGGGGGGGGGGAAGGGGGGAAGATAAAAAGAAAATGAAATAAAATATGCCAATTGGTTGAAATGTTTTGTTCATTCCAAAGTCCTGGCATTTTGATTGACAAAATTTTGTCAAAAATTGTCAGTCTGGACGAGTATGGGGCATCACCTCTGCAAAAGTTGCATGATGCTAATGCCTTTATACATTATCAGTCGAACGCTCGAGTGGGTAGGTAACTGGGGTATGTTAAGTGTGTAGTCTAATACCCTGTTTATACTGCAAGCGGGTTTCAGAGCCTCCCCGAGGAGGTTCGAAAACCCACTCTGAAAAAGCAGCCTCTCGTCTGTTTACACTGAGCTGAAAGGCTGCTCGAGGCTACTATAGGAGGCTTCAGAACCCCCTCTTTGCATAGTATAAATGGGGTATAAGTCTCATTGATGCAAGCTGGACTGGAAAAAGGATACTTGAAATAACTCTTTGACTTACACCAAGAAGGCACTGCCGTAAGCCCTATACAGTACCAAGATCCTGAATCTAATGTGGAAACCTAGATGGCTGAGCTGTTGATAACTAGCTCTGTGAGGAAAATCTATTGACAATTGTGACAAGACATTAGCCATTCACACACACAAAAATACATACACACAGACAGATAGACACACACACACACACACACACGCACACGTACACACACACACGCACACGTACACACACACACACACACACACAAATATGTATGCATGCGGTACAACCACAGTAATCTTCTGGGCAATCCATCCAATTTGCTTTGATTTACAATGTATGCCAAAGCCAAATTCACACCGGCAAATATTTCTTCTTAAAACTGCTTTCTCTTTTAATAGTACATTATAGTCACAGCATTGGTTGCACAAGATAAAGCCTTGATTTTTCTTCTCATTATTTGCTGTTACTCTAGAGCAAGTCTTCTACAAAGTGAAGCAAGAAATCCATAATCTACTGAAATGGATAAACAGTCACAAATAGAAACAGTCTCCCTACATTATAATGCTATGATAGAACATTTGAATTTCATAATTTCTTTGTAGTACAAAAGAATATATACATACACCTTTTTCTTCACTTGATGCGTTCATACAATGTATATCACACAATCAAAAGATTCAGTTAATTACCTAAATTAGTAAAAGACATAATTTTCTTAAGTAGTAAATGCACAACTAAAATGCCATCAGAAACTAATTAAAGGAATGATCACTTTTAAGTGTACAAAATGTGTAATTCATGATTTCTTATAAAAAAAAAAAAAAAATGACAACACACCACTCCAGCCTAAATTGAAACAGAATTTTGCCTGCTCACGATGTACTCACAAAAACAATAACCCCCAACATGGGCAAGACAAGGTCAATCATGCAGCCTCATCTATAACAGAGTGTCTTGCATCCGTGCATTCCTCATATTTTGTTGATTTCTTTTCAATCGGATGCAAAAGAAATAAAACGAAAGTGTTGCACATAGATTTGCACAACCAAATGCCATGTCTGCTGCCCTCTTCTGGTGGAGTGATGTCCAGCTTTACAAAGACTGGCGGAGCAATGGAAGTGGGGATAATAAATCCATTACCTTGCACATTTCTTTGAATAAAGTGCATGAAAGGCATCAATTCTCTTATATAAGCAAAAGAGAAAGAGAGAGAGATATATATATAAAAACTAAACATATTTGTCTCTTTAAATGCAGCAACACTTCATAGTGTGTACATTGTACATGATCTTCAAAGCATTTAATACGGAAATATGTATATCCCTTTGGTACCCATTTACGCACAAATGTGCGTTCAGGCAAAAATGAATCCTAATATCAGTGAAATTCTTACATTCTCTTACGCAGACAGAGAGAGATACCTAACTTTTCCAGTGAACCTCTGCAGAATCGGGGGGACTGACGTTGTGCGTTTGAGCAAATCATACAAAAATGACCATCCAGTAACTGATTCAGGTGTGCAAATGTGGCACGCAAGGGGTTTAAATGATTCTGCATATTGAACTCTTGCTGGTAGTAGAATTTGAAGCTTCTACTGCCACTGCAGACAATGTGGGATAAAGCCTTTGTTGCTACACAAGTATGTATGTTAAACTTCTACAAGGACTTGTTTGCCTGCTGTGATTTTTGTTTTGTTTTGATTGGAACCTTTGGTCTACCACATACAGGTTTCCTGTGTTTAAATCATATTTCAAAGTTCATGATGCAAACATCTTTACAATAACAACATATTTTGCCTTTTCTCAACATTCAGCATTTCAATATATTTAGTATCATGGCCTGATGAAATGACAGAATTTATACAGTATGTAATGCTTTCCTTTAAAAAAAAAACAAAAAAACAAAAAAAAAACAATAGGAGATTCTACTATTCATAGTAATGTGATAGGAAAGTTAAGACTTTACTGCAAAGATATGCTTTTCATGGAAAAGACAGAGTAACAAACTAATTGCTCTCAAAATATCGTGCAATGTTCTGCTACAGCTCAAAGGCAGAAATACACAGCTAATAAATCCTCACGAGAGATCCCAAGCTTCAAATTGTAAAGAGACCTGCTCTTTTCGAAGGTGATAGACACTCGGCATAATCACTCTTTTTACACAGAAAGTGTACAGCACTTTTAAATGTGCATACTCTTCACCAATGTTTTCCACTATGAAGTCTGAGTATATGAGTAACACAACACATATAATAATAGCATGTGGATGATGACAAAAAAAGGTGCGTACATTGCCTTCTATCCCACTATTCTGGTAGATTGAGAGATATGAAACAGATAAATCAGCCTATAATAGAAAAAAAGAACAAACAAACATAGAAACAAACAAGCAAATGTAGTTTTATTTCAAAAAAGTGAAGAATCAAATAACCAATCTTCACATGCGGTACATAATTTGTGAATTATGAAGACAATATACCTCAGAGATTTTTTTTTTTTTTACTTTGCATTCTTATGTTACACCTCTTGCAACTGTCTGGCAGGCAGAAACCTTGTGCAGTCTCTAATAAACTGTCAAACTGTTCAGAGTTGAGACTGCTTTCTGACAGAGCAGGTGATAAACTAAAATAATATGAAGTTTTGGAAAAGTTTAGTTTGTTTTCTTCTTTTGTTTTTCTCCTTTCTTTTGCCTCTCCTTTCCTTTTTTTTTTTTTTTGGTCATTTTCACATTAAAGGTCCAGTTTACCTTTGGGAGCAGTGATTTCAAAAATTTTCAAGATATCATATTTGATGCATATGTGTAGGTCTGTTGTATCATAAAACATCCTACCATATGAAATATTTGCAATAAAACCTAAAATATAAGGAGATATCAGGGTTTTTCTCAATAAACCGTAACTGTATACGGTTTAGTCTGGAAAATTTTTTATTATAACTATTGTTCACATTTTGTGTATTTAACAACACTTAACATCGATTATACGGATTCAAATTTTGACAGTGGTTGTTTCTATCCCTAACTCACATTTTAGAACTATTTTATAGCACTAATGCTTTCATCTGCAAATGGTAAATTATGCCTTTAACTGATGCCCTAATCTCGATGAAAGTCATACAAAGGCATATGGGGTTGTGCTTACATTATATGACTATGTATGGTGGCTTTAAAGAGCAAATTATCTGTTAGACACATAATTATTAGGCCTAGCTTTTATCTTTTAAAACACTGGAATAGAAAGTGGGACATTTTATTTCATACATGAAAAATGTAGTAAGCTGTCATATAGGACCAATGTGACTATCTTCGTTTTATATGACCTTTCAGTTTTTAAGGCATACCGTCTAATAATTGTTAAGTCTTTTTATCTAACTTGCCTTGACATGAGTAAAGTTGGGAGTACAATACATGTATTTCTCGGCTGCTGAAATGTCTCTGTACATACCATTCATATACCTAGTTATTGTTGGCTGGTACGACCTGCATTTGAAAAAGAATCAATATACTGTACATGGCAACTTATTGTTTAGAATATAAATGCTGACATTATACATGCATGGGCCCAGCTGGTAAATGCCAGCTTAGCTTGTTAATATTCTCTAGTTCGATTCTAAGTGTCATTTGTACGTCTGGATGTGGTTTTTGTTATGTACAGTGCTTTGTTGGTGCCCACCACGCATTGGGGTGATTGAAAAGTAAAGTACTCCTTTATTACTCATGCCGAGCTCACTAGCAGTAGCTGACAGTCAATGGGGGAAAAGAATATTGCCCAGTCAATGGGGGAAAAGAATATTGCCCAGCCAAGGGGCATATTCAGGAATATTGCCCGAGCAACAGGACTACCATACCACACTCAGAGATTACCGCAAATCAAGCGGTGACTGGCAACTGAGAGAGATTGCCAAAGTGGCAGAGACTCCAACTCTACCGTTTTTAGAAGGAAATCTCTAGCTCTGAGTCAATTTATTTCAAAATCTCAAGTTCTCCCATTTGGGGAAGAATTTCTTCTGCCCTAGCTGTGCGTCTCTCATGTCAGAGGCAAGTTCTCCCGCTCAAAATTAAGCTTTCTTCCGCACATCTTTACTTTTGTCATACAGTACACGTTCAAAAATAAGGCTAAGATGGAACGAGAGAGCATCTATAACCCTAGAGCTTCCAGGGCACTTTAAGCAGACCCTGGACCCTGGCCGCAAAGGATGCTGTGGCTTTGTGCTCCTGACATGCTATGCGTGACGTGCACACAACATTGTACATCGGTTCACGCAACTAAGGTCTCCAATTTTGCTTGAGGGTCCAGGCGGGAGAATCTCTCATGACCACCATCTGAGTAGCAACAGTGTGGCCTCCCATGTTTTTTGACCACGATGTCATGATAATCACTATATTTGTTACATTTGCGTAACTATTACAACATTCTGCTACTGTACTGAAGGAAACAAAAACACAAATCATAAAATCCGAGGCAGCAGGGCAGTACATTAAGGTCACTGCATCCAAGCCTTGAGGCAAACTGCTTTGCTCTTGTGCTGCATACAAAGCATTCAGAACAGCACAACTGTTTCTGTGATCAACAATTTTCCACCATATCCCGGGGCATCAATGCTCATACCAATCAACAAGGTAGGAAAACAAAAATATATGAATAAAATGAAAAAAAAAAAATTCATTCTATGCCCATCATTGATACACACGGAATATTCACAAGTCAGTTAGCGTCATGAAGACCTTTGACAACTACAACTAAAAACGCAATGATGAAAGATACGAGAAAGATATTGGCCACTAATGGCAGAGGCCACAGAAATCCTTCCAGTGGTGAAAGAATGCTCCTGAAGAGCCCCACTCCATCTCATTAGCAGCTTTTGTCATTGTCGGCTAGTCGACATGCAAATAAGTGCACGAGAAAACATAAGATGGGACACATAAAAAGGATAAGTGCAGCAAAAGCAGAGCTTTCTTTTGATTTCAAGATTAACAGGAAGGAGGAGGAGGGGATCGGGGGGTTTAAGTAGATGAATGACCGGGGTGGGTGAGTTCCTTGAGGATGCGGCGCGCCATGGGAACGTTATTTTGGGTGATGTCCAGCGCCTTCATGACCTCGCCCCGGCTGAAGCCTTCTTGGGTCAGCACCCGCACAATTGCTTCCAGACTGTCCCCATTGCTGCCACCCCCAGGGGCTCCGGGCGGGAGCGGCGGCGGGGGCGTGGGCAGCGGCCGCGTGTTGCTGCTGCTGGAGGGCGTGGCCGGATGATGGGGATGATGATGGTGGAGGTGTCCGGTGGTGGGAGGGACGGCCGGCGGCGGGCGAGGCTGGGAGGGGAGAGGTGGGGGTGGGACGGCGGGGGCTACACCCCCGGCTGGTAGACCGGGCGGGGATGTCTGGAAGGAGAAATAAATGGGAGAAAAACAAGAAAAGGAGAGAGATGGAATGATGAAGAATATCAATAAAGTAATAAAAGAATGTTGCATTCGACATTTTTACAACAATAACTCCAAATCCAGGCAAAATTAACATCAGTCTTGTGCTACAACATCGGAACTATTCTGAATTTACAAAATTTTGTACAAGCAAAAAAGATACTATTGTACAATGGACACCTGCATATACCCATGGCTACATTCGAATGGACTGGAAAACTCGAAAGGAGTGGAATAAATGCACACTGTGCATTTTAATACATATACATGTACACAGAATATGTATACATACATGTACACCCTCTACTCCAACATCAGTTGTACAGCTGCAAATAAAAAACCCTGAACAGTCTGCTGTGGCATTTTCAAGTCAGTAAACCGTGACCAGATTATGTTACATTGATCCAATCTTCAACACGAAGCAAAGAAAACTTTTCTCTTTGGTATAAACTGCATCAAGTTTCACTGTGACATGCAGTACACAACTTTAAACAAAAAGAGTAAAGCACACGCAAAGGAGAAATAACATGTTCATTGCAAGACACTACTGGAAAAAAAAAAAGAACAGAAAAACAAACTATCAGAGAGAGGGCACCTCCTACCTCTCTCAATCAGAGTCACATGACATCAAAAAATTCGCCAGGACATAACAAATGAGAAAGCAACAAATATCAAATGAGCAGGAGTTACTTTGACTGCATACCATGCAGTAACACCAACAACTCTTTGCACACGCTAAAAGATCACCATGCAAAACTGTCCCTGGACTATTTCCCCTGGCCATTACCACCGTTGGTCAACTACACTCTCTGGCGGTTCTTACCCCCAGGGGGGCAAAATACTTTGTATCCAAGGAGTCCTTGCCCAATACTATGCATGCAGATGAAGACAATTGAATCACATCCACCCTCTTCATACATGGAGGCCAGATCATTATAGGGAGCGTATAGTTTTGGTTGAGACCTAACAACAGGTTTCTAATATTATTTTTTGGCAAGATAATGAGAAACCTCTCATAAAATATGAAAGAGCATGTAATTCCAAGAGGGATCCAACATTCACTTGATGAAAATCACTTCTAAAATGGCTGAGACATCCAAAAAAGAGCATTCCTAATAAAAAGCGGGACCCACCTTTAATTAGGATCGCTTTGTTTTACTTTGTTTTTGGATGTTTCAGTGATTCCAAAACTGATTTTCATCTACATAAACTTTGAATTTCTCTTAGAATGGCATGCTCTGTACTATATTTTGTAAGTAGTTTCTTGGCATCTCACAAAAAAGTTAACAGCCCAATCCTCATTTCCACCAATACTATACCATCCCTTTAAGGGGCGCAAAGCAACAATAACAAAAGGCAAAGAGAGTTTGGGTCAGATTACAGTCGCATCATTCGGAGAAGTTAGCAAGGCAAACGGGAAAAATGTATACACATGTACAAACTTTCCCCCTAAAAGACTAGTAATCTATGAGCATTGACACTGTAAAGCAGCTTATGTCATTTCCTTGTTTGAACATCACGGCACCAGTATACCATACAAGGCAGCATTTCAGTATACAGAGACAGTTGAGGAATGCAAAGGGGTGAAAAAAAAAAAGGTAATTCTCGGTATCGCCAATGCGCAGAAAATTTCTGCGCTATCACAGATGCACTTTGGGATCCCTCAGTGCCAATGTCGTTTCTGATTGGTTTGTCCATTGTCTTAGTTCCAATGCAATTCAATGCAATTTTCGTCTGCTTTTCTTTCGTTGCTGCTTTTTTTCTTCACTTAGAATTCGACTAAAAAAGAGCGCTTAGAATTCGACTAAAAAAGAATTTAAAATTTCCAAATTTTATTGATTTGCGGTCGCTAGAGATATGGTTCACCACTGCACGACTTCAGTGTGCTGGTCACATGATGAAAAGCGAAGAAATCTTCAACAAAAAATACCCCTGGATAAAGACTGAACGTGACCTGAGTGCATTGTATTATGCAGCCAAAACCAGAACAAGTTTTTCTCCTGGGCTATCCCATAATGCATTTAAAATGCTGCTCTTCGCACGGCACCTAGGTATTGGCGATACCGAGAATTACACCTGCCAAGCAAATTAAGACAAAAACACATCAACTGAATTTTCCTCCTCTGTGATTACCCTCCACGGTATTTTACATTGATATCTACAATGGTTTTATAATCGTTTGGTTATAAATGTCCAATTCTAGCTGGTTGAATAATCACCATCTCTTGACACCGGTAATTATGAAAACCTTCAGATTCATTCTCAATGTGTTGACCTTTGACCTTGAATACATTTCATACCAAGCATACGCCTGTCCTAACAAAATACCGGGTCACATGATATTCGTGCACCAAATATGACTTAATTAGATTTGTATAAGGATCAAAGGTTTGAAGGATAGCTCATTACCGGGATTAATGGTAAATCATTATCAGGATAAAAGGTTATACAATGCATTATGATACAAATTGAAGGTTAGATTATAATAAATACATATGGTTTAGATTATAATAATGATTAAGGGTGAGAATGTGATAAGGATTAAAGGTTACATTATGATGAGGGACAACAGTTAGATTATTATGAGGATTAAAGGTTATTAAGAGAAGGAATAGAGAAAGAATGACTCTATGGCCTTCCATGTCAACCCTGTGACCTTTGACCTTTGACATAACAGCCTAAAGAAAAAAGAAAAAAAGCAAGAGCCAATTCATTCTTTCTTTGCCTGGATGTGAATATTAAAAAAAAAAAAAAGAGTTTCACAAATGAATGCCATCTAAAGTGTTTCTTTTGTTTTGTTGTAACCATGAATTCGTCATTTATCAATGAAAGCATCTCAAAACTAAATAGCCTGCAAAGTCATACACAGTTCAAAACTGGAGGCACTAGAGAGATATTGGGGGGGTGGGATGCGGAAGCAGAGTGGGGGAAAAAAAAAAGTGGGACAGCAGACCGAGGGAGAGAGCAGGGGAAGGATGGGCTAGGAGAGAGAGTACAATCATGGAATGTACTCACAATCTTTCATGAACAAAAAACACTTTTCATTCAAGCATTTGCTACATTGAGTCCGATAAAAAAAAGGAAACAATTGAGAAGAAAATTTGAATGCACATTTGCCCTCTTCGCAAAACAAGAACCGCCTCACAGCTGGGAAACACGAAGCGTTCTGCAGGCGAAGAGGCACGGTGAATAGTCATTTCTCTTACCAGTCGGCACGGAAACGGGCCATGAAGTGTTAGAGAGCTAATGTACGGCGTGCACGAGAAAGGTGAAAGGTTACGGCGTTAGTAGACTCAGGTTTTCAGACCATTCATTCATTCATTCATTTATGTGGTATGGGTTAATAGACAAGGACTTCACACACATAAAACAAAAAATGAATAATTGAATATAAATGCATGTTCACAAAATGCATTTTGGTCAAGAGGATGCCTTGGCTAGTTGCACAAGTCACCTTTTTGGGGGCACTTCGACCCATTGAGGACAGTTTGAGTTTGCTACAACACACATTTCCCATAGACACTTGACCGAGTATACTCCGACAGGACTCATCCTCAACGGGTCAAAGATTCCATACATTTCAGATGCAATTTAATTCAAGTCTGTCCACTGCTCATACCATCATCAGATGCAATGGTGGATGAGTACAGATGTGAATGTTACTAAACCACAAATCAGAGCAATAAATCAGTGCTCACGATTAATATGTTAAACTAGAGAAGCACTCTGAGAGCGCAGACCTCTGCCAAGCATGCAGCTCATTTCCACCACTGATCTTGTTCTTCCATAGAGATATCAGTGATTTCCACCCATACATACTTATAGCATTGTGTGATGAAAGTCGCCCGATTTCCCAATATAGAAGTCTTTGTTATGTCATAAACCCTCAGCTGCACGGTGCGCCTTGCCCTAGCAGAAACTAGAGCACGCACTTTAGTGCGCGCATGCAAACCTCAAATACGCGCAGCCTGAACTCCAAGTTCATTGACCCTACCTGCCAAAATGTCAAAAATCCTTCATAAATTCCCCTAAAATTCTCGGATCACTACCAAAATTTAATTGTTTGTTACTTATGTCATTCTCAGGCTCTCCTGTAAGTTTCATCCAAATCCGTTTACTACTTTTTGAGTTATTTTGCACAATGATAAACTACAATGTAACTAACTAACAAACAAACCAACGGTAACGAAAACATAACCTCCTCCCTCGGCGGAGGTAATTATGGACTAGTACATGTACCAGGTATACAGACATTGCCTTTGAAGACGTGTAATGTAACACTTCACATCCCTGCTGGAGTCATACAGTGTATATTCCTCAAGAGATCATATTTCCTACAAGAGCCCAGCGCTGAAGGAAAACATCTCAAGGGGAAATATAACTCCCAATAGATTGTCAGGCATTACATTACAACGACTATTTGATGTGTTATGTACATATAGGCCTATGTGGTTGAAATATTTCAGGCTTTCACCATTGACAAACAGTCAAATTCTGGAATTATATCACCTTATGTGATGTTGCCGCTCGTAATATAACAATTTTGATCCTTGCTGCGTTAGTCACATGATTACATTATAACAAACCATTAGACATGAATGCATGTACATGTAGGTCATCTAATGTTTCATAAATATATTCTTCCGTCTTGCCAGTTACGAAAAACCTTTATCTTGTAACTTGCACATGTGCATTGTTAATGAGTTTTGTTTTGTATTGTTTTGTTTTGTTTTGTTGTTGTTGTTTTTTTTTTCATTATTCCTTCTTTAATACACATACAGGAAGCAAAGTCCATAATCATGTTGCATTACCGCAACTTTCACACATCAGGGAATCTTTTTAATGACAAACCATAATGACAACTCTGCTGACAAATTATCTCCACTATTAACTGAAGACTATTAAATTTGAGTGATGGTGATCACTCTAAAAGTGAAACCGCTCCTGCTTGTGAAAGTCATGTCGGGCATAATTACAAATACCTATACGGCATCTTCAGCCAGTCAAAGTCTGGCTGGCATTAGAAACTTAAACCATGTGACAATTTAAACACTTTCTACAGGAAGGAAGGAGAAAATGGTATCCATGTGGTAAATACTGACAAAATTACAATTTACAGTAATATCTTCACTGCACCAAGTACTTTCATTGGGGCATAGAATGATTATTTATAGATGTAATATTTGTAGGTGACAGTTTTTTAATTGCATTTCTACTATTAAAAGAGTTTAGTAGCAGCCCTCCCATTAAGTTGAAATCATGTATTCACACCTAATGCTTGAAATCAAATCTTTCAAAATTATACCATGTACAGACATGCATTGCTTAACTCGGAACATAATGTTCGGACAAGAAATACCCTGTAGGAATTTCTTGATATGAGAATAGTACCAACTGAAATACTGTGGTTATCTGTTACTATGGTATTTTGCCAATGAAAACGGGACCCTATTTCATAAAGCTGTTCGTACAGGTACGCATGACTTTACTAACACTGGAAAAGAAGTGCCAATATGTGTTCCAATTTTTTAAATACACACATGTATGTTTTAACAGAGTACAGCTATCAATTCATCTACATTGCTTGAGCAAAATTTCATTTTCTTTCTAAAAGCTTGTTGTAAAATGTATGAATACATCATCTGCAAATTTCAACTTTAGCTATTGAAATTAACAAAGATTAGGAAACCCACTTGGTTTGCCATATTTAAGCTGTTTGTAAGGTCGTGCGTAACTTTACGAACAGCTTTTTGAAACAGGGCCCTGTGATGACAAATCAGTTCCAATGTGAATGCACATTACACTTGGTGAAACTTGGAGGAAAAAAGAAGAATGTTCATTGTAAAGTAATAGATTATTAAAGTTATGGCAAATTTCACCTTCCCCCTCGGCAAACCCCTCCAAGGGAACTCAACAACAATTTGTGTGTCATGGTAGTAAAATTACGTCGACAACATATATTCAGGAATACCATATTATGGATTATTCTTGTACTTGAAAAGAAGATGTGACCAGACTCTACCAAGAAGCGTGGGGACTCATATTTGCTTAAAATATCTCAATAACAATTCAAGAAATTAACCTTTCATCACAATAAAAAAATAAAAGAAATAAGGATTGAACAATTCCATTCATATTTTCTTGACACCTTTTTACTATTACATGCCATGTCACATTCTGTTGTAAATTATTAATCTAGAAAAAGGGGATGGAGAGGGGGTAAGGGAGCGAAAATAGGGGTACATAGAGGGGGGGGGGGGGGCGGAAGATAACAAGCCAAGCTATCATATCAGTACAGAGATGTCATGTGTCACAAACACATTGAAATTATATATTTTGTAAATTACTGAGCATTGTACTGTGGAGTAGTCACTTTTTCACATTCGTTATACCAACAACTACAACAACAACAAAATATTCAGTGTACATCATGTATATACAGTAGTATGTACGCATATATTGTATATTATGTAACTCAAATATGAATATACATACATACATGTACATTGTACAACTACTGCTAAACACACGACTATTAGCACCATGGTATCTCTAGTCATAGTCAGTAAAAGACCCAAAGACTGAACAAATAGGGTCAAGTGACCTGTCTCTCTGAGCGTGCTTCATGTAAGAGACCATTCCATTCTATATTGAGGGGGTGCTAGAGATCTCAGTTCATATATATTACAAAACACACATGGCACACACAACACAAAACCTACCCACTGGGATAGCAACAATGGAACGGGCAGAGCCCACTCACCTGTGGGGATGTTCTGTTCAAGAGTGGAGGGGTGGGACTGTTTGACGCTGCACTGGTGTTGTAGTTGACACCCCTCGGGAAGAGTGGATTCTGCTGCTGAGTAACAGGAGGCGTGGGTGGGAGGTTGTACTCTTCTGGAGGTTCGCGCACTGAAAGTGAAAGTTGGTTCGAGATCGAATAGGAGTGAAAGTTGGTCGAGAGGAGGAAAGACCATAGCTGTTTGGACACAATGCAATGAGCATTAATATATGTGACAAAAACTAAACTAGAGCACAAAGGGGCACATTACTCATCGGATACCTCTGTCTCACTTTCATGGTTTATATTGCCTCTGAAAGCTCTACACTGGTGCCGACTTCAATATGCCGGCTCGTAAAAAGCATCATTTAAAACTGTGGTGGCTGCACTCCAGCAAACTGCCGAACATAGCCGTCTAGTCTGTATGCTGATGTTGACATGGAAAATTTAGAGGATTGTGCTGTGAACTTCCAAGAGTTTTATATAACAAATATCGCCATACTGATAAATCTAGAAAATGCTTTAGTTTGACACTGCTGTTCATACGTATCATATAGCGAGGTGGGAAAATATTGGAATAAAGTTGTGTGGGGTATTCTTATTATCAGAGACAGTATGTGTATGTATCTTTAAAAAATTATATCTATGTTTTTATATCCAACAGAAAGGTAACAGAAATACAAAGCATACGGATGTACATATAAATCATACAGGAATACAACAATTTGTAAGCAATGCAGATTATTAAAAGTTTTTATACAATAAGGGATGGGAACCTTAAAGGGGCATTCCAGACGATTTTCAAAATTTCACACCATGTAGTACATAAATCGACAGTTCCACGTAGAGATTTGTGGAATTATTGTCACAGTGGTCCTTGAGCAGAGAAACTAATTATACTAAACAGTGTTGATGACATAGAGCCTGACATATTTCAGGTATGCAATTCCATTACAACCCCGCTTGCTTAACAATTTCACCTGTGTAGAATCTATGCATGCCGTGCATATCTTTTGTTTTGCTTCCTTGAGCCCCAACTCATGCATTCTTATGGTGAGGCTGCCATGTCATAACCCTTGTTCATTGCGATTTGTTATAAATTTTGAAAACATTCTTATTCCTCATTCCAATCACTATGAATTCTGAAACTCTGTACTCGGTATATATAATTTACATTTGTATAGTTGTTCAAATGTAACAGTCTGAAAATCGTCTGGAGGTCTCCTTTAAAACAGCATTGCAGCATTCTGATGGCTGAAAAAGCGTATTTTTGGTGGAAAACATGATTTTTACCCCTTTTGCCATAGACATGCAAAGGTGTATAGTAATAATTTTTGGGAAAAAAAAAGAACAATATTCGCCATGAAACCTTAAGCATTTTGGGTAAAATACAGGTGTAAGAACTGCAAAAAGTTTTTTTTAGCATCTCTGTACAATAAATACAATGAATAAATGAACAGAGATGCTGCATATTTTGCAATGGCAACAAAAAGTAAGTACATCTACAGGAATATTATGTGTGACAAGTTTTCTCCCCAAACCTGTGCCAGATCTGGTCTGCTGATGCGAAGTGTGGTGCGGCGGCGGTGGGGGAGGCACGGCGCCCAGGGCCTGCCCCCTGGGGGGAGGAACGGCGTACTCCCTGTCTGAATCATCTGATGATGGAGGAGGAGAAGGAGGAGGATGAAATAGAGAGGAAATGAGAGAAAAAATCATTAAATTAAAATGGCGGGTTAACTCCAAAGCACTCCACAATATTCTAATAAGCATCAGGTGGATTCCCTTTTATGAGTTCCTTTTTCTTTCTTCATCACTTTATCATTTTTGTTTTTGTTTTGCTTTGTACTCTTTTGTGCTAAATTACAAACTAAAAGCAGCCAGTGAATTCATTTATCTAATGAATACTGCAAACAACATAATGCAAAGAGAATCATAAAGTAATTGAAGGGGTCGGTGCAATATAGTGGTAACCCACACTTCTGTCAAAATTGAGTTACATGCATTTTCATAATCCTTATCCTTCACTCTAACCTCCGTGAAAATATCATATTTGAATTCAGCCAATAAGATGGTAAAAAATGCATGCATTCATGTTTTATCAATGTACAATGTATGGACTTTCCAAACATTCAACAGCGATTATCTCAAAATGAACATTGTGTGGGTTAGCACTATATTGCACTGACCCCTTCAATTCTTTAATATTATTGTTCAGCTCTTTCTCTCCCTCTCTGATTTCCAATACATATAAATTCAAATAGATTTATAGGACCTTTGCAATACAAATGCACGGTGGCATGTGTGCTGACTGAAATACCCTGATCATCACCTAGGCAACCAAATGAATATCTACACTGTAAATATGTGCAACATACTTCATAGTAATTTTTTGTCCTGCTTTTCCAAACCAATCTCCCAACCAATATTCTGATTACCTCATCTGCCAATCATTGCTAACATTATTGATACAATTAACAAAAGAATTGGAATGCATCTTCCCTAGAAAAACTGAGCATAACCTGTATGTTGCCATTATATTATTACTAATATGATAAAAAGAGGCCACGGACTCTATTACTATAATGAACTTCAATATAAATTAGAATTTAAATGTACATTGTCAATTATACTAAAAGATAATGCTCTAACCAGCTGTCCATTGACACACTACACAATACCATTCCACCATGCTACATAACAAACTGTATTTATGTGCTAATTACCGCTTGCTAGATGCTCGCGGTTATTGTCTCAGACACAGAAATCAACTGGCAACATTCCACATTAATATCACATGCATGGCATGACATGAAAACTCCTTCACAACTTTAAAACTGAAACAAATTAAGAGAGCAAAACAAGAAATAAAGGTGGAGTAGCTATATGACATGCCAACATAAATCTTTGATCAATGTACAATGTACAAGGTTGACTTTCAACTACACAACAGCGCATGGGGAATAATTCTCCTTGTGTTCACTTTCAGGGAAGTTGTGCTCCAATGAGCTACTATATAATGCATGAATATTTTTGGAGACAATCGATTGTGTTTACTGAAATTGCTATATGACTTTTTAAAATTCCCTCCCCTACTCAAAATCAACATATAACTCTTCTGCTCGTGTGCACAATATTTTTCTATTTGCTGATATCAACTTGATCGCTGAGTGAAGTTTTTGTTCAAAATATAACTCTGTGTCGAAATGCTTGAAATAAAATAGATGGGTAAATGTAAAATTGAGATAGGATAGGAGTGCTATCCCAGCATCGGGGGGGGGGGGGGGGGGGGCAGCAAGAGGGATAGAATATAATTGATAATAAATCCCACGTTTTGATGCAAATACTCAACCCCGCCAGAGTCAAATCTAGACTCGCATGGAAAAGTTTGTTGGCCTACGCCTGTGAAATATGCCTCTTGAGCAAAGTCACATTTCAAGCGCGTTCTCACTGCGGGTGGGACCAAATAAGAAAACCAAACTCGCGTCTCTTTTGGGAGCAGTTACGCTCCACCACAGATGTTATCAAAGAAATGTTGATTTTATTTCTGATTGACACCATCTACCAGGAATATTTGATGTTTCCAGGAAACTCCCATTTAACCCAGTTGAGGTGCAATAAATGGCAATGGAAAAAGAGTTCTGTGGAAGATGGCATCACGGGTTTGGCACGAAAACGAAATTATGCAGGCAATTTGGACAGTGGTACGCCCGCACGTAGGAATAGACCCATCTCCCCCACGTAAAGAATATAGGGGAAAAAAAAATCTATATGTAATTACTGCAAATGAATGATGGTGCTGTGGGTTTTTTTTTTTTTTTTTTTTTTTTTTTTACACTTGTAGTTCCCCACAAACCAGTTTGGAAAGAGATAATGATAATTTCTAAATAAACCTTAAACATGTATGTGGAATGCACAACAACAACAAAAAAATGAAAAAAAAAAAGGATAGGCCTATTAAAAAGAAAAAGCATCATACTTCTTTGTTAAACTAAATGAATTAAAAATGGACATGGATTAATATAGGAACAGGCAAGCATGCTGGTACAACAGTCAGCTAGTTACTGCTGACAACATTACATCAAATGAGATCACAATTCACAATTCAAAGCCATAAGAAGTAAAGAAAACAAAAAAATATTCAAGAGGAGAGAAAGAGATGCAAATCAATTCTGTTAATATAAAGTGGGAAAAGGAATGGTTAGCATGAAGTTACTTTAATATGCCACATGACTTCATAAGTTGCCAGAGCTGAAATCATAAGCGTTAAGGAATGACAATTAATTACATGCACACTGACAGCTGGATAAGGAGGAAATAAAAGACGAGAACCTGCAGCTGAAATGCTTGGACAGAACATTTTTCCTTTTCCACTGAACATAACATGTTGTTAAAATGGATACAGGACAAGGGAAAATTCACAAATATTTGCATGCAAATGCATCTTCTGATGTTTGGGACAGTAACTCATAACAGAAAATAGTATTGTTAATAAAAAGAAAATGAGTAGGGGAAAAAATATAACAAACTTTTAATTCTGAAGCAGAAGAATAAATAATGATAATAATAAAGATCTCTCGTGTTGGTAATGATGTTTGATGAGATTGGAGGAATTCAGTGTCAGAAGGTACTGACATAGGTTGAGAGAGAGAGAGAGAGAGAGAGTGAGGGGAGGATGAGTGTGAAGGATGAGGAAGATGAGTGTGAAGGGAGGGGAAGATGGATGTGAAGAGAAGGGATGATGGATGTAAAGGGAGGGGGAAGATGGATGTGAAAGGAGGGGGAGATGTGTGTGAAGAGAAGGGATGATGGGTGTGAAGGGACGGGGAAGATGGGTGTGAAGGGAGGGGAAGATGGGTGTGAAGAGAAGGGATGATGGGTGTGAAGGGAGGGGGAAGATGGATGTGAAGGGAGGGGAAGATGGGTGTGAAGAGAAGGGATGATGGGTGTGAAGGGAGGGGGAAGATGGATGTGAAGGGAGGGGGAGATGGGTGTGAAGAGAAAGGATGATGAGTGTGAAGGGACGGGGAAGATGGATGTGAAGGGAGGGGAAGATGGGTGTGAAGAGAAGGGGTGATGGGTGTGAAGGGAGGGGGAAGATGGATGTGAAAGGGGGAAGATGGGTGTGAAGAGAAGGGATGATGGGTGTGAAGGGAGGGGGAAGATGGATGTGAAAGGGGGAAGATGGGTGTGAAGAGAAGGGATGATGGGTGTGAAGGGAGGGGGAAGATGGATGTGAAGGGAGGGGGAGATGGGTGTGAAGAGAAAGGATGATGAGTGTGAAGGGACGGGGAAGATGGATGTGAAGGGAGGGGAAGATGGGTGTGAAGAGAAGGGATGATGGGTGTGAAGGGAGGGGGAAGATGGATGTGAAAAGGGGAAGATGGGTGTGAAGAGAAGGGATGATGGGTGTGAAGGGAGGGGGAAGATGGATGTGAAAGGGGGAAGATGGGTGTGAAGAGAAGGGATGATGGGTGTGAAGGGAGGGGGAAGATGGATATGAAAGGTGGAGATGTAATGACTGTAGATGGATAGGGGAGTCGGAAGAATTGAGGAAGACTTGGAGAGGACAAAAAAAGAAAAAAAAAGAAAAAAAAGAGAAAGATCTAGGAACGAGAAAGGTGGAGAAAGAAGTGAAGAGAGATAACCTTTCATTGTTTGAATTTCTACCATGGAAAATACATTGTACAAATCTCTTCCCCCCCCCCCAAAAAAAAAAAAAAAGATCTGTCAACCAAAGAAGAACCAGAGAGGATATAAAACTCCCATTGTCACAGTAACATAATGCAACAAGAAACAAAGGTATACTCCCAATCAAAATATACTGTGAAGCTGTCAGTGGTTAGTATCATGAGACATGAAGTTGTTATGAGAACAAAGCAACTGGGATATGAGTGGGAAAGAAGCAAGCAGTAGCAAAACGGGCAAAGCTGCAAACAAAACGCTGAATCGGAAAACTCTCCATAACGGGCAATGTCAAATCAAATCACAGGTCAAGGGTCATAGAAACAAAAAGTTTTGCAACACTTTGATGCAAAATCATAAATCAGAAAGCCATCAAATGATGAAGGACATCAAAACATTTTACGGTCAAAACTGGATGCAAAAATCATAAATTCAGGACGAACATAAATTTTGAGAAAAACTGAAATCAATTGATATGAATAAAATTTGAATTTGACGGCATGAAATGTCTATGGGTGAGCGTCCAATGGACCACATGCTTTATGTGGAGCATCCACTGAGAGTACAATTTGACAGCACATGCACTTTGGGTGCACACGTTGCAGTTTTGAGCAGTGGGCATGCTTTTTGAGGAGAGAGGGAGAAATAGATACCGTGTGAACCAGCTTGCTGCGACAGCAGATGGACGTTTTGATAGGTGCTGTCTGGCTGCCTACACATGGACGCGCCGGCCGGGCCGTAGCCCTGGCTGGGGTACATGTGCAGCGGGGGCAGGCCGTGACCTTTGCCCTGATGCTTGCTGGTCACGTGACTACCCGTACAGAAGGGCTGGCCCGAGAGTGTGGTTACAGGGGGCAAGGCTTGCTTAAGCTGAGGAGAAAGGATGAGGCTAGAGGATGAAAAATTGGGGGCTTGTCCGGAAGATGACGTAGATGTTGATGATAACGGGGGTGGCAAGAGAGGGCGCTGGTTCTCATAGACAGGTGTGGACGACGCCACATAGTCTTCAGGGAGAACTGCCGGCCCGCTTGGGCTGAAAAACAATATGTTATCTGATCCAAGTGCCATGCCTTGTGCATCCGTGCTGTCGGTGTCCGCAAAGAGCGACGTGCCAGGGTTGGTGCTATCGCTGACGGAGCGACGGAAAGGATTGCCTGGCTTGTGTGGCGCCCTCGCTGCCTCCTCGCGTAGTTTCGCCATGGATTCTGCATCAGCGAGCTGGTCGTACAGGAGGTTGGATGTGGCTACCTGTGGGGTAGCCGGAGCAGTGGCCGGCCCCGATTGGACACTGGTGGGGTGTGGGTGTGGCCCTGGACCAGAAGATAGGGGGTGGCCTAAAGCACCATGGTCAATAAAGCCCGGCTGATTTATGGCAACTGTCAGGAAGATATTAAACATAGATGTGTGTCTAAATATGGCAGCAGTTTGAAGAATGACCAAAAGGAGAAGAGAGGCGGTGGGGAAGCTTGACAAAAGAAACCTGAACTCCATCACTACTTAATTGTAGGAAGGGATGTCTTCTTCATTAACATTTACACATTTTGTCTCTACCAATTTTATACTGTACAATAATGACTGGTAGAAAAATGTACCAGCAATTGATTAAAAGCCTGAGCATGTATATTACATGCATAACTCATTTCAAAATTCCTACGTGTTCAAAGCTTATTTCCTTCATATGTAATGTTCTGTGATGCTAAAAACACCATTTAGTATCTCCTCTCGCAACAAAAGCATTTATCAATATTTTTGTTTAATATTGATCCAATTTTCCTAGCCGCAGATGCTTTTGGCATCTTTCAGTCTTAGTCAGTAAAAAACTGCCTTAGAAAAAAAAAAAAGAAAACAGATGCTGCATATCAAAACCTAGTCTTGTGATTAAAAGACATGAAGAGCTAACACTTATCATGAATATTAATACTACATACATTTCTTTAGACATAGATAATGTAGGAACCTTAACTCTAACCCACCCTCTGGACTTCAACAACACTTTTCAACGAAGGTATTGGTCATGTTTTTAGAACGTTTCAAAATCTGCCCCTTTGCAATGTATAAGCCATAACACTTGAGATTATGCCAACTCAGCGGTAGAAATGGGAAGTATAGGCACTTGTTTTGATAGTCAGCAAATACTTTAGGATAAGTTTCTCGGTAGTAGAAAGGTGAAACTTTTTCAGTGGACATGTACTCATACAGAATGATGTGTGAAGTGATAGGAAGTATAACACTGCACTCTGGTGTAAAGTCAGCACATAAATGTATTAAAGGAGAAAGAGAAGGTGTTGGAACTTTGGGGAGGAAAGTCAATGGATGAAGACAAGGAATGGCTGTGTGAGAACAGACCTGAAAGTTCTACGGTTTCAGTGAGGTGATATAACATTTTTATAGTAATTGTAAGCGCTCCTCTATGTACATAACCAGGAAAGGAAGAAATGCAAACAAAACAAAATAAAAAGGAGAAAAAGTGAAGTATCAAATTTCATCATTTGACTTTCAATGGTTAAATTTGATACTTTGGGAGGGACAGCAAAAAGATGGGTATAGGTTGGCAGGTACAAAAAGAGGAGAGAAAAAAAAAATAACAGAGAAAAAAACCCCACACATATTTTATGAATGGAAGGTATATCATTCTAGGAAACAGAGAGCCGTCAACTTTCACACATCAATATTGAGTGACACATCAGTCGCGGAAAAAAAAAATTAACCGACTGCATTTCACAAATGAAAATAATTCCAATTTCATGGAGGCCTTTTTTATTCTTTTTATTTTGATACTAGGCGATGCCAGTTTTCTTTGATAGCGCCTCCTGCAGAATCAAAGAGACCTCGCAGAGCTCTGGAAATGAGTATTTCTCACTCAAGGGTAATGTCATTTCTTTTCTCCTATTTTTGTTTAAAGTTTCTGTTTTCTGTTTCTGTCTTTTTGAGATGAATGGATTCAATGTAGCAATAAACCTTTCATACGAGACATGGACAGGAAAACAGAGAGTAGAAAAAGTGGTATTCACTTCCAGTGCATGACAAACAATTAGCACAAAATATATCTTCCATCATGAAATATTACATTGGAATCTTCCTGGAAATAGAAAGGATTCTTCCATTCACCAGGTCTAATTGCAATATAATCTCCACTTTTGAAGGACTAGTTAATACCACAGGCAGTGACAAAAGTTTGTGCAATACGGCAACCTTTCCCTTCAACATGGCTGGTTATGAAAGGCATCTACTAAAATGAGGAATGGATTTGGAAAAAGGAAGCTGTTAGTTTTCATCTTGTTTCTCTCCCACAATGTTCTGTTTGGACAAAAAAGAGGAACCTACATGTACACTATAAATCCAAAAGTATAACATATCACGCAGATAGACATTGCTATGTGAACACAGCAAAACAAGGGCAATGAACAGGTGTTTTAAACATGACAGCCATTATGACACTAGGAACTTCAAGAGTTTGTGAGCACCTTTAACCCTATTCTAACTGGGGGGGGGGGGGGGTCAAATTGACCCCCCCTCGACGTTTCGCGCCACGATTCCGCAACGTGCAAAGATTTTGCCGCGTCGTTTCACAACTTTTTTCATTGAAGTCTTCCGCATATTTTGAGACCAAATTTGCGACGTCCAGGTACACCATTCTGAAGTTATGTAATGTTATGCATATATGCATGTCAACCCAAAAACAGCTCAAATTCATTATATCGTGTGCAAATTGAATGCAAATTGTGTTTTTTGGTTAAATTGATATAAATTAGATTATTTCAACTTTTAACCATTGAAATTAATCAATTCTAGTGTAGATAAGCCTGAAAAAGTGCCTACAACAAATTTTGGCAAAAAAACAATAGAAAACAAAAGGTCGAAAAAACAACAAAATACATAAGAAATTAACAAAACAATAAAAAACAAAAGAAATTGATTTTGATTGTGCTATTTTTTACATGAAAATTGTTTGATATGTTTTGAGGAATTCTGACACAAAAATTTAGCAATACTTCAGTCTTTTTAATGGAGTTATAGGTGAAAACATGATTTCATGCACAAATTTGCATAATTAATTTATTAAAAATAGAAAAGCAATATTTTTCTATTGTATGACCATGTAATCTTGTAGTTGACATCCAGCTCTATCTTCAGGCAAAATTTCGCGGCGATCGCGCGATCGGTGGCCGAGATCTGAAGGAGGGGTCAAATTGACCCCCCCCCCCCAGTAAAAACTTGGTCTCAAATAGCCCAGTTAGAATAGGGTTAAACTATCATATAGGTTTCACATCTACAAATAGTGCTGTTCTCATTGAAAAAAAAAAATGAAATCTGCATCACGAACAGAGTCACATCTTTTTTATTCAACGTTCTCACTGTAAAAAAAAAAAAAAAAAAATCTCTAAAATTTCTAGGTCGCCATTATTCGCGAAGAGCTATACTATATAGAAACCTCATGTTATGAATGGTATGCTTACTAGTCTACTTCACAAGGCCCATCAAATATTCTGCAGCACTCCACAGCTGGTAGAAATAGCAAGGGATGACATAAATTTCGACATTTTCTGTGGTCACTGTTCTCACTGCACAACTTTGGATCTTTATGTAAAAAAATTGCACAAAGCACATACTGCAGTTTGTATTGTGACTCAAATCTTGTGAAATAATGCATTACCAACAGGTATTTCTTTTCACACTGTAAAAAATTCCAAATTTGGGTCGCAATCCTCATCCCAAAATAGCCCATTATTTTGAATGCAAAGAGAACAGCACCCTTGTATACTTGGACAGCAGCATTTATGTTCACGTGAAGTACCGCAGACGAAATACCATTTACTTCACGTTCTCATCTGGAACAAATTTCCCCCATTCATTCATTATTCATGTTTTCGAGGATCGTAAAAGACTATATATTTCCGGAAACTGAGGGAAAGCGAATCCTTTCTGTACATTTGGAAACACTTCAGGCGCTGTATAGATTTACACAACGAAGGCCAAGGTTTAACCATACACCCACACACATGTGAGGTATATATACAAGCACAATAAAAATATATACACGTATACAAATATATGCCGCAATTAGGTGACCTAGATGTCAATTTTGCTGGGCCCGCAACAACGGTGACTGATCACAATTTCAGTCACTCACATAATGGTTTTACAAGTCCTAATTTGTAAGATACAACCCTGCATTAAACACCCAAAATATAGGCCACACGCAATATAAGACTTCACTACTTAGGATACAGTTAAAATTATTACTATACCAAGTAAACTTTGGAGCTGAAGAAGGGTGTACAGTGGGTGGAGCTTGCATTGCAAGCTCCATTCATGTTGTTTTAAGGTTTTGCCATTAAACTTTAAAGGGAATGTACAGTACTGGTTGAGGTGAGGATTCAGCTTGTAACGTTTTACGAGATATTTCGAAACTACTCTATGAAAATGTTAAAGAGCGTGCAATTCTGAAGGGAATCAAAAGTATATTTGATGAAAATCGGTTTTGAAATGACTGAGATATCCAAAAACAAGGTAAACAAAGAGATCCTAATAAAAGTTGTGGCCTGTCAATTTTATTAAGATCACTTTTTTTGGATATCTTGACCATTACAAAGGCAATTTTCATCAAATAAACGTTAAATCCTTCATGAAATTACATGCTCTTATAAGAGGTTTCTCATTATCTCACCAAAAAATGTTATCTTACCTCAACCAGCACTGGAAAGTCCCTTTAAATATTGTTCTCCAACTGGCACGCAAGCTGGAATGCTTTCTTTGCCGATTGGCACTGACATTTGGAAACTTATTTTCAAAGAACAGGGATTACCTAACCCTTCTCATCCCAACTGTGTCATCATGGGCTTTTTGCTGGTCAGAGGCACACTGCCACACCTGAGGGGGCTTGCTAACCTTGCAACTACGTTAGGTTAGGATAGATTTTTAGTGAATAATGATGAAAAAATGCCGAAGCTTGGCAAGTTAGAGTAAAGTGCTTGGCACAAAAACAGTTGATGTCACTTCACTCCAAATATACAGCAAAGACAACAAGAACGACAAAAAGTGAACACTGTGCATCAGCAAATCTCACAAATGAACGTCCTAAATTTCTTCAAGATAGTTGTACATAAGAGTACTAGAGACGTGTCTCATTGTTAACAATGTTTCTTTAAGATCTATACCTGCATTGCCACTGATTACCAAATTTCCCTTCACTGAAGTGAACGAAGACAGATTATTCACTGTTTCTACAGTAGTAGTTGCTACTGAATAATTGGAGTTCATTTACTGTATACACTGTTATTTTCGCGAATTTTCGCGAGATGTTGTTTCCGCGAATCGAAGCTGACGCGTAGGCTAATGTTCTATTTTAAAAACAAGGAAAAGTAGAAATTACGCGGTGCGTAATATATGTCCCCGCCGGAAGTAGCATTCAGTAGCAAAATGTACAATATAGGTAAAAAGATGAAGGTCAAAGGTCAAAGAGGTTAAAGGTCAAAATTCTATGTAGAAGTTTTGAAGCCCTCACCTAGTGCCATCACATAAATCAAACGGAATCGAAATCGGGTTAGAAATGGCGAAGGAGTAGCATTTTGTAGCCAATGTACAATATAGGTAAAAAAATCAAGGTCAAAGGTCAAAGAAGTCAAAGGTCAAAATTCTGTGTAGAAGTTTTGAAGCCCTCACCTAGTGCCATCACATAAAGCAAACGGAATCGAAATCGGGTTAGAAATGGCGAGGGAGTAGCATTTGGTAGGAAAATGTACAATACAGGTCAAAATCAAGGTCAAAGGTCAAAGAAGTCAAAGGTCAAAATTCTGTGTAGAAGTTTTGAAGCCCTCACCTAGTGCCATCACATAAAGCAAACGGAATCAAAATCGGGTTAGAAATGGCGAAGGAGTAGCATTTTGAAGCAAAATGTACAATATAGGTCAAAGGTCAAGGTCAAAGGTCACAACTGAAATTCTGTATAGAAGTTTCAAAGCTCCCATGTAGTGCTATCATATAAAGCAAACAGAATCAAAATCGGGTTAGAAATGGCGAAGGAGTAGCATTTTGAAGCAAAATGTACAATATAGGTCAAAGGTCAAGGTCAAAGGTCACAACTGAAATTCTGTATAGAAGTTTCAAAGCTCCCATGTAGTGCTATCATATAAAGCAAACAGAATCAAAATCGGGTTAGAAATGGCGAAGGAGTAGCATTTTGAACATTTTGATCACACACGGACGCACACACGGACACACGGACGGACGGACACACGGACGGACGGACACACGGACGGACACATGGACGGACAGACGGACGGACACACGGACACACACACGTACGGAGCCCGTTTCATAGTCCCCTGCTCGAACTCGTTCGGCGGGGACAAAAAGTGCATGGAGACATTTTCGTGTGTTGTTGAATTCGCGATCTGTGATTTGCGAAATACGTGAAAATTTAACCCTCACAAAAATAACAGCTTATACAATACATCAGTGAAGGCAAATTTGCCACTCAGTTAGAATAAGAAACAACTTGAGGCAAGAATCATTGATTTGAATACCTGTATTCTCGTATGATGACATCTCCTCTTCCGGACCATTCTCCGCATTGCCGTCGTCAAGGTAACGGCGGGGAGGAAGAACAGGAGTTGGGGAGGTCGGGTCATTGCCGTTGCTCTGAGATGGGTGGTGGTGCACGGAGGACCGCGGCGAGCTGTTTGGCGAGTGACCGGGTGAGGAGAAGGGGGAGGGGCGGGGCGGAAGACCAGGCACAGCCCCACCGACCCCGCCCTTCTTGGGTGTGGCATAGACAGGGTCACCAGGGTTGTAGGGTGGAACTGAGGGGACCTGTGACAGAACAGAAGAACGGGTGAGGACACATTATTGTCTACACACTCCCATTAGAATTTATGTTAACTACAATGCAGGATGAAGAGTGGAATGGAATATACGACCGTCAACAAATTCCCAACAAAAACATGGCAGTCATTCAGAAATACTGCATATGCCACATATTTAGCAATTCCAAACTTTCGCGAGTCGGGACTTCCCGACGATTTTACAAGTGGTTAAATTCGCGATCATTGAGTACTGACCTGAACAGAGAAAATTGATATGCGTACCAATACTTCACATTCATATCGAGATCAGAGTCATTTTTTTTTTCACATGTCTTCAATTTCGCAAATACCACCTGACTTGCGAAATTCGCGAAAAATAAAAAAAATCGCTAACTATTCAGCGTATACAGTATTACTTCTCCGTCTTGCATTGCCTCTGCGCACCTGATTGATACTATTTTCTAGCCATCACCAGCCACCTGTCATTTGCAGTTAACCACGAGGAGTTCTCATAATTCAAGTCATTGTGCACAGAGGGTTGAAGCACGTGGGGCTCATTGACAGGTTTGCATCCTGCTTTTTTACCAGAAATTGAGTGGGTGGGGTCTTTACCAGCATAGGTAGTGACTCTCATACTCGGGGCATTCCCTGCATGTCGTGTCCGAACGATAGAGTGCTTGGCCCAATAACAGGGAGGACAGCCTGATCATAATACAACACTGCTTGGCTAAACTCACAGGGACTCCAACCTGAGTCATTTGATGGCAAGGACAGATGCAATACTGGCTAGGGCAGCTTGAAGCCGCTTTCAAAACCTCAAACAAAACTTACCCGGTTATATCAAAATGCCGGTCCTATACAAACACTATCTTGGAACCATAATGGTTTTATGATTCCTTTGCATTAACACACAGCTTCAGGACACTCACACCAGTCAGTATAAGGGAGAAGCAGCAGAAGAAGTAGTAGCAATAGAAGAACTGGTTGGCATGTAGTGTGAAATGAGGATTAAAAATGAATGCTCACACCATTCTACAAGGCAAGTCATTGCTGTTGCATACCGACAAAATCATACCTTATAACATTGCTCAATATCATTGTAACTCTCGATTAAAATTCTGTTGCATATCAAACTCTTGAGGTGTGAGGAAAGAGAAAATCACTTAATCCACAGGGATGCCAGTTAGAATGAAAGAGAGGACCTGAAAATCACCAACGAGAAGCTGGTTGCCTCCGCCAAGGGAGGAGGTTACGTTTTTGTTACCATTGGCTTGTTTGTTTGTTAGTTTGCCCCTGTGCAAAATACAATATTTGTAACTCAAAAAGTAGCTAACGGATTTGGATGAAACTTGCAGGAAAGGTTTAGAACTATACAAGAAACAGATGATTAAATTTTGGTAGTAACCAAAAAAATTTGGGGGGAATTTATGAAGGATCTTTTATATTTTGGCAGGTAGGGTCAATGAAATTGGGAGTTTCAGCTGCACGCATTTGAGGTTTGCATGCGCACACCAAAGTACATGCTATAGTTTCTGCTGGAAGTTTATGACGTAACAAAAGGTTTCTATATTGGGAAATCGGGCAACTTTCAGCACACAATGCTGGAGGTACGTATGGGTGGAAATCACTGATATCTGTATGGAAGAACAAGATCAGTGGTAGAAATGAGCTGCATGCTTGGCGGAGGTCTGTGCTCTCAGAGTGCTTCTCTAGTTTGTATGAAATTGCCCGACATTTGATACTGCCACGGACTGAATTCAGGTTTATGCATTACGAAAGCTGTGATGGAAGAAATGATCCTGCCGGAGGGAGTTTTTACCTCAAAGTCATCCTCCCCATCTGTCTTGTCGTCCTCCTTGTCGTTGTCGGTCTCCGGGGGCATGGCCTGCTTGCGGGACTTGACAGACTTGGCCCTGTCCGGGTGGTACGGGTCAATGATGATGGGCTCCGTCCCTCGGATCTCGCAGCGACAAAACGGGCAGCCCTGTCCGTCAGCGTCCTGCAAGATGGCGTAATCATTGAGACGATACAATGTGTACTGTAAAAGTGGATATTTTCACGCGACTAACTTTTCGCGCTTGGCCGGGTGAGAAGAGTTTCATGTGTTTTTAATTCTACAGAATCAAGACATCAACTGAGCCCCTGTAACATATGTCAAACAAAAATATTTGCATGATTTTATTTCACGCTAATTTCTGGTTGCTCAAAATGCACAAAAATTTCAACACAATAAAAATTTCCACTTTTACAGTATGTGATCAGCAGGAGAGGAAAGTTTTCTTAAAAATGTGGCTTGAAACTCAGTATAAAAGAACATGACAACATGCTCGTTCATTAAGATGTTGTAAGCAGTAATTGTCAATTGCTATAATTATAATTTGGTCAAATCTTTCCAAAAAAAAACTTGTTCTAGAGACAAGTGAGGTGCAGGCATAGTTTTCGATCGGCCATAGGTTGAACTGCAAACAGGTACTTAAGGTTTACTAGGGCAGCTGAAGGCTACAGACACATGCGAGATGTGCCATGGCATAGCAGTTTAATGTGAACCTTGGAATATAAATACATGACCTACTGTACACATACCTAATGTATACAGTGTGTGTGTATGTGTGTGTGTTTAATGGTTAAACATCACAATGAGCTCTTAAAATATTAGGGATCAGAAATATCATGTGTGTGTATGTGTCTTTATGTGTATATCATATTTACACCATGTACTACATACATTAGGCATAATATACATTACTTTATGCTTTATGCATGTCCCAAGATAGGGAAGTGGGGACTGGAAAAGAGAAATGAAGGAGAATGTGGACAAATAGAGCTCAGTAAATACGGCTTGAATGGACTCCTGTATATTCACCACGTGCCGCTGCATGAATGCATATGTACACGTCAAACAACATCCATCACATCACAGACCCAGCCCTCACTTGGATGAGGAATATGATTTCAAAAGAATAAGTTCTGAGAGAATTGATATCAAATCAAAACTCCGCGGATGTAAACCTTGGATGAAAAAAAAAAAAAAAAAAAATTAACCCGTTGAGGACGGGCTGATATTGCTACAACACGCATTTGCCATAGACACCTGCCCAAGTATACTCGGGACTCGTCTTCAACGGAATAACAATGAAGTTGGCACTCGGCATCTTTGAGGGAAACTTGCAAATCAACTTTCTGTTTTGCTTCGCTGTATAATGTGTCTGTCCCCATTGTCACTATTATTTGGTTCATGGATAAGAGCTGCTTTCACATGGGTGTTCATTTTAAAATAGAGACTGGGGATTGTTGTGTCGACACCAAAAAAATACAGAATACAGACCTGTGTTCTGTATAAGCCAGTTCGTAATTAGCTCATGTGCACGTTAGTACAAATGACCTTTCTTTTTTCTCAGTTGGTTAGGCACTTCAATCATTTTCAAAGAGACATTATGGGTACCGGTAAGCTTGCCCGACGTAATAATTCATGGAATTCGTGTTCAAACAATGAATGAACTTGCGTAGACCAGGGGGGCGTTTCATCAACGAGTTCGTCGGAGGTTTTCACCGACGAATTTGCTATCAGCCAATCAGACGCAAGGATTTACACTGGCAACTGTTAAAAGCTAATGAAATCCTTGGTCTGATTGGCTGATAGCAAATTTGTCGGTGAAATCTCCGACGAACTCGTTGATGAAACGCCCCCCAGGTGACCAGAATGGTCCGTCAATCAACCGTCAATCAACCGTCAATCAACCGTCGGGGAAGCATCCATTTCATTGTTTTGCACTGAATGCATTAAAAAACTGTTTTATTCTTATTGCCAAATACCACGTTTGCTGTCAGGTGGATGTACTGGCAAGCAACATTTACAAGGATGCATGAATAATCATTGTGTGACAGATGCTTACCTCAGTGAATTTAAAAACCAACTTGCCTCTTGGTACAAATGACCTTTTTCTGCTCGTGCGCAAAGTGGAACTACGACCTGGCTTATTCTTACGGCAATCATATACTTGTACATGACGATGTATTAACACATTGAAGACGGGTCCCGAGTATACAGTACGTAGTCGAGCAAGTGTCTATGGAAAACACGAGTTGTAGCAAAATCAGCCTGTCCTCAGTGGGTTAAAGATGGGTATGTACAGGTTACAACTTGGTGAATCACAGCCAGTTTACTCTTTGAAAAGCACTGATCCCCTATTCCTTTTGATTTGAAGGTATCTTTACTCTTTGACTTGAAGTGAGATATTTGAATATCAAGAGGTACAATGGCAGTCACAAGTTGTCACTGTCTCATGACTGAAAATGTTATACAGTGTAGTACTTAACTTCAACAAAGTAAGATAAAATTAGGCTCTTGTTGTTTTTGTTTTGTTTTGTTTTGTTTTTGCAATACATGTAGTCTTAGATTTTGGAAGTTCTATTAAAGATTATCAATTGCCAATAAAGCTAGTTGTATACAGGTTCCATTAATGGAGAAATCCAGTCCAAATATAATTTAGTCTGATAAGAAAGAGTAAAATATTACAAATTCAATAATTTTGATCGAAATCAGATGAAAAATAAAGAAGTTATGACACTTTGAAGTTTCTCTACATTGCATTTTTTTGGAAAACAGTTCTTCAACAGTCAAATAGCAAAGTGAGCAAGTCATTCCCTCTATTCCCTCACAACTTACCATTTAGTTTGTACATTATACAATTTTGAAATTTCTAGTTTTTTATTCAAATGCAATTATGCCCAAGGCTCAAATCCTTGTATATCTCACTGATCACTATTCTGAAGTTATTCAACCAGGAATAACATCATGTTTCAGACTTCACTGAAAAAAAAAAAAAAAAAACAATCATTTTTTGTACACGATCAATGGAAAATTGTGAGGGTATGACATGGTTTGCGGACTCATTTGAACATTCATATCCACTGTACAAGAACTGTTTTGCAGAAATTAGCAAAACTTCAGAATGTCAAAACTTCCTTATTTCTTATCTGATTTCAGTCAAATTCTTACCATTGAACTCGTAAGATTTAACTCTTTTTTTATCAGACTAACTCATATTTGGACTGGATTTCCCCTTTAATGCCTTCAGGGAATAGGAAATCTTATTCCACCATCATGGTCTGGCATTCCTGTTGTTGTTATGGATGTGCCGTAATGCAAACTGAAGGAAGCCAACCGTTTAGTTCGCTTCTTGGTTGGCAAGATGAGAACAGGTCATATTTCAGTTCGGGTTTCGGTATAAAGTGCTCAAAACCATGAAGGAGCCAAACACACGACTGGTCATGAACATTCATTTTATATTTTTCTCAGCACAACACCTGATGTCTGCTCTGGTGTTTTAACCCTATTTTAACTGGGGGGGGGTCAAATTGACTCCCCCCCCCCCTCGACATTTCGCGCCACGATTCCGCAACGCGCAAAGATTTTGCCGCGTCGTTTCATGACTTTTTTCATTGATGTCTCCCGCATATTTTGAGACCAAATTTGCGACGTCCGGGTACACCGTTCTGAAGTTACGCAATGTTTTGCATATGCATGTCAACCCGAAAACAGCTCAAATTCATGATTTCGTGAGCAAATCCAATGCAAATTGTGTGTTTTTTTTTATTTAATTGATATAACTTAGATTTCAACTTTTAACCATTGAAATTAATCAATTCTAAAGTAGAAATGCTTGAAAAAGTGCCTGCAACAAATTTTGGCAAAAAAACAGTAGAAAACAAAAGGTCAAAAAAACAATAAAATACATAAGAAATTAACAAAACAATGAAAAACAAAAGAAACTGATTTTGATTGTGCAATTTTTTTACAAGAAAATTGTTTGATGTGTCTTGAGGAACTCTGACATAAAAATTTAGCAATCCTTCAATCTTTTGAATGGAGTTTTAGGTGAAAATATGAATTCATGCGTAAATTTGCATAATTAATTTATTAAAAAATATAAAATCAAATGTTTCTATTGTATGACGATAAAATCTTGTAGTTGACATCCGGCTCTATGTGCAGGCAAAATTTTGCGGCGATCAAGCGATTGGCGGCCGAGATCTGAAGGGGGGGGGGGGGTCAAATTGACCCCCCAGTAAAAACTTGGTCTCAAATAGCCCAGTTAAAATAGGGTTAATACAAATGATGAACAGGTCTGAGTGCGTCAGTTGGAATTATGTGTATAAGGTAACTATGGAATGCTTAACCCCCGAGGCGAAACCGAATGGGTTTAGGCTCAATTTTATAGTTACCGCATGCACACTATTCCAACTGGTGCATGAAAAGACATGTGAGTCATCTGTGTTATAAAATGGGGACAATTTTCTTGCCAAAAATCCATTTTTAGATCATGTTACTTGATGGAAAATTTACTGAATGCATTTCCTTTTGGCTTGCCATAGACAAAAGCTCAAAAATCATGCATCCAGTACTTCAAAACAAAGCATCCAATAATTACTAGATGCATGATTTTCAGCCAATAGGCATCTCGTACTGTGTGCGCGAACGCTTGCTTAGTGTGCGAACCTTTGTTAAAAGTACGCGTACTCTTGCTACAAGTGCGTGATAACATGTTTACCACTGTGAGGAAGCCTGTGGCTAGTAGAAAATCCACACACAGTTCTCGACCAATGGGATTGCAGGATTCTTGCTAGCCATTCTATAATTTGTTATTTATATGCATAAATCACAAAAACTTTGATATCAGCTAGGGATGCTAGCTAGAATGAAAGACAAGGCCTGATATACATCTACACGAAGCTCCTTTGCACTTGTATACAGTTCGACCTTGATTATCCGGCCATGTCGGGACCGGCATACATCCGGATAAGTGAATTGGCCAGATATGGGAGACACAATGTTAATGTATAGCTGCCGTCCAAGCTGCCGTCCCAGTGCACTGGCAGCTAGGCAGGTAGTGTACTCCGCAACGGTGGTGTAATCTGTGCTAGCCTGCACAAAATTGTAGTCCCTTCTTCACAAAAATAAAGTATATTTTTATGTAAAAATCATACATGTTTTACCTCATTAGATATTGAGAAACCTATCATGCACATCTTATGAAATTAGTGAAATACAACGTAGATCCATGAAAAGATATTGAAGTCACTGTTTTTTCTCAATTTTTTGGATGAAAAAAAAAAGTTCTTCACTGCATGAACGCGTCCGGATAATAGAGATTTCCGGATAAAAGGAGGCCGAATAATCGAGGTCGAACTGTAAATAAACCTGAACTTTGAAACTGCCAGGGCCTGAATTCAGGCTTCTGCCTGAAAACTGCCATCCCTGTGATATATTTTGTAACACTGTGCAAAGAGCAAAAACTGGGATGACAGCTCGAACACTTCCCGAGGATGATGTACGTGTGTTTGGATTTGTCTTTGCGTGTGTATATTGGATTAATTTGGTAAGGCCACGAAGGAAGTAATTAAATGCTTTAAATGAGCATGCTACGTACCACAGGACAGATGGCCCTATGTACCCTCCGAAGGACTGGGCAAATTAGGAAGATGACGAAAATGACGCAACTGAGAAAGCGACTTGCCTAAGGGCACAACTACTGCTACCCGTGGATTTGAACCACGGACCTTTACGTAAGGACAAAGTGTCTATGGTTTTGTCCACTGAGCTAATGAAGCTCCATATGAGTACATGTAATGAAGTACTCACATCATTGAGGTATGACACAGAATTATGGCTGTGCTCTCTTTAAACCCATTGAGGACGGTTTGATTTTGCCACAACATACATTTCCCATGGACGCTTGCCCGAGTATACTCGGGGACTCGTCCTCAACGGGTTAATAGTACAATGTACTTCTATTAACAAAGCATACAATGTACATCTTGCATTTGTTTAAGAAATTACCTGAATTTTGAACTTGATTCAACCCTTTTCTGACCTAAAGAAATGATTTGTAAGCTCAAGTGATGTCTTCTTGTGAGCAATATCACAGTAGGTTAAAACGCATGCAGCTCTTAAAAGGTATTATGATACTATAAACATATTACATGTACAATGTGTATGTACAATTTATGGCATCTTTACCATGATTGCAAAAGTTTACCTGTGCATTATCATTCCAGGTAAGAACTGAAAGAAACATATAAACTGTACATTGGCTTGAAACTAAAGGTGGAATATTCATATGAGTAGTTTGATCGTAAAACAAGTTAATCGCCATTTAAAAATATTTTACATCAAGTCCATCATCAGATAGAGCAAAATAATAAACTTTCCAATAATTCTTCACTAGTTCCATATTACAAAAGGAATATTATTTGAATTTTTGGTTACAAATATCTCATATTTTCTTATAATTTTCTCTCCCTTTTTTTTTTCAGGTTTTATCGCAAATGGCTCAACTTGATCATGACGAGAATGGAATTAATCATTTTGCGATACAACTCTTCATAACATTGAGTCAGAAACTTGTGCCCTCACGATTTCTGTGTACATCAAATGAAAACATACTCACCCTGTTGGAATTCATTCGCATCTGTGACGGAGAAAAAAAGAAAAAGAAGAAGAAGAAGAAAGATGGAAAGCATCAATAAACAAATGTTGTAAGCACTGAAACCATAATGCATCGACATGTGGCAATAAAGTTTGACAAATAGTTGTAAAATAACCTTTGACCTGTATGATCCATACATCTCCTATTTAGGACATTCATGAGCTGAACAAAGGATGCAATGGATTAAGTGTGCATAATATTGTGAAAACTGCAGGTTATGATCTTCACTTGCAATACTGTATGCACTTAAGTTTGTCGTATAAGATTTTTTTTTTTTTTTTTTCATGAACGACACCTGGAGATTTAAACTCTTTCAGCTTTTATTTTCACCGATAAAATCTCTCGTTTCTTCACTTGGCAGCTTTGAGAGAGAAAGAAAAAAACACAAGTAATATCTTGTGATGACATTCAATGGGCATGAATATCATCACAATGTGTAGTAGCATGTTGAAAAATACCATTATTAGCATATTAAAGTCTGTGATAGAAAGGTACAGAAGTATCAACTTTAACATGGTATTTATAGTTTAGCAGTCTGACACAGGTCAAAATTCAAGTAGGTAAGACAATACACAGAACAGGTATGAACAATGATTCAGTACATATTGACAGAATGCACAATACATCCTGTATAAACATCAAGCAATACAGATACAACACAAAAGATTCATGAAGTTCTTCCGTCGAGATGTTTTCATTGCAACTGATTGACAAATTGCCCTACATCGACGTAAATTACGTCGATGTAGGGCAATTTGTCAATCAGTTGCAATGAAAACATCTCGACGGAAGAACTTCATGAATTTGAATAACAAAAGCAGTACCCGCTGCATGCTATAAGGATTAGAACCAACACTTGCTGTCGGGCGAAAGCTCGGTGGTCTAGTGGAGATGACGCCTGTCCGGTGATCAGGAGGTCGTAGGTTCGAATCCTGCTCGAGTATGTACGCCCATGATTTTTTTTATCATGGCTACTACTAAAACACTGATCAATTCAGTGCTTATTTACGTCGATGTAGGGCAATTTGTCAATCAGTTGCAACACAAAAGATGTCACACACACAAACACACACACACACACATACACAAATACAAACTGACAACATGTACTTACAGAATTGTGTTTCTCTTTATTATACAAATCAACTATAATCAATATCACAACCCCACACACACAAAAAAAAATCAAAAAAGCTCAAAAAATGATAATAATGAATGTGTATCAAAGTTCATTTTCCAGTTGGTCTCGCACTGAAAGAGAAACACTTCTGAATGACTCTGATTTCTAAGTGTCTCCTAATTTGTCTTTGTGTCTGTCTGTCTGTCTGTCTTGAGTATTGCAGAGATCTCAATGGAGACAGACGAAACCACGGCCCTCCGCTCCTACCGCGACAAGGAAGTAAATGGCTCTGTATTTTTAAGGCAACACACACTCCACTGCAACCTTTTTCCATCCCTCCCCCCCCCCCCAGCTCTCTCTTCTGGTTCATGCGTTGATGGCAAGTTCCCACGCAAAAAATTTCTGTACATACAGATTTATTTCACTGCTCAACGGTCTATGCTAGACTGCTTTGAACTGCCAACCAACTGTACGGAATGGCACAAGATAGTGTCTCTCTATAACAAACAGATCAATATACATCACGTTTTTAACAGTTATTTCTCTCTCTCTCTCTCTCTCACTCACACATACACACACTCTCTACTATTCTATCCAAGTATTGTTTGGTTCTCTTTATCTCCCTCTGTCTATAGATCTCTCTATGTTTCCTTAAATCTCCATCTATATGCCAGTCTATCTCATGTATATATTCATCTCATCCTCTTAATCAATCTCTCTCTCTCTCTCTCCCTGTATCTATTCCTATCATTCTATACATGACACATCTCTAGCTACCAAGTAGAACTCTTTATCTCCCTCTGTCTATATATATATATATATATATATATATATATATATATATATATATATATATATATATATGTTTTCTTTAGTCTCCATCTACTACCTGTCTGTCTCATGTATATATCTCTCTATATGTTTTCTTTAGTCTCCATCTATATACCTGTCTATCTCATGTACATATATTCATCTCATTCTCTTCATCTCGCTCTCTCTCTCTCCCTCTATATATTTCTATAGTATACATGACACACCTCTAGCTACCAGATACATATCTCTTTATCTTCCAAAGTCTCTTTATCTCTATTTTTATATGTTCTCTTCAATCTCTGTCTACTGTTTTCATGTATATTGATCTCATCCTCTCTATCTCTCCCTCTATCTATCTTTGATATCATCCACACTGTCTATAATACATTATTTATATCTCTAGCTACCAGACATATTTCTATATTATCTCACAGAGTCTCTCTATCTCCCTAAATCCCTCTATATTTCTCTATATCTTTCCTTCAATCTCAATCTATTCCATTCACTCTGTTGGTAGTCTGAACACAGCTGGCATTATGGTCAGACTTTTACAATTGAGCCACCTGTAAATGGTTGCATTTAAGTCAACAATGACATTTATGCACAATTTGTTCCTGCAAAGTATGATCAAATTGTGTATTAAAGTGACAAAAATGCCAAACAAATGAGCTTACACATACTCTATTGTAATTTAATAATGTTAGTGTTGAGTGCGAAATAACATTGCAATAGCAAATTACAATGTACATGTATCAAATTGAAATGAGTTGCCTTTGGCTTTATACTTTATCAAACTGATATTAAAATGATTGTCTCTTTAATACCACTACTAATGACTGATGATTAAATCCATCAATTTAAACTGTCTGTGTATTGTACACTGGTCTCTTACACAGCAGGCCTACCCTGTACTCATTTCTATTCTTTTTTTAAAAAGGAAAAAATAGTTGGTAATTGATTTTACATTAATGATGAATAATTCTAGAGCCCATTATGATTTTTGAATTGAAAAAAAAAAGTATTAGATCAAATTCAAATTGAACTATGTGACTTAACTATTCACCTGTCAAAAAGCTCACCAAAACACAATACAAATGATAATAATAGTACGACTAATAGAATACAAATATCAATGGGATACACTGACAGCAATGTTGCACAGTGGTTTGTTTGCCTGCTATTTTGTTATATTGCAGCCGAACTTCCTACAAGGGGAAATCCAAAGTTGTCCTACACAATGACTCTACCTCCCCAACCTCACAAGAAGGGGAAACATTTCGCAGGTGACTGCATTAACACATGCTTTGAACGCTACACATATATTGAGTCTGCACACAGAATGGTACATGCGTGAGACAATTAATCCCCTCGCTACAGGCATGCACTGTAACAAGGCTAAATCATGTACAAGGCAGACACGCAGAAGAGAAGAGACTCTTCTGCACTATTAGAATGGAAAGAAATACATCTTGAGTTTCCCTTTGCTGTCACTCAAGTGCCACTATTTTGGTTTTGGTTTCATGTTTGCCAGCTGGATGCAAACTGAAGTCTGTAAACCTCTGGGTAAGTTTGGTCAGAAAACAGACTTTCACAGAAACTCGATTTACTTCCTAAAAGTTTAGCCGCACATCTCATTTCCTCTGCATAAAAAGAGTTTTCTAAATCCGTGGGCGGGTAAAATCTTTTAAAAAATAATAATGAACTGGAAAGTGTAAGTTTTTAATCAACACTATACTGATCTGTTATATATCCTTTTTTTTTCCCCTACTGCACACGAGTAACCCATATCTTTCCTCAATAGCCAGCTTTCTCTGACAGCACAGTTGCAAAATCACATTTTATTTTACAGCATCGAAGTGATCAGTGTATAATACGCATTCTCACTTTGATCTGGTTGTTAATGTGAATTTATAGATTCGTTGACAAATGTCTGACAAAGATAACTGACACCAGCTGAAATGTCCCAAAAGGGAAAAGATGCACATGGTGCTCATATGATGACATATTTTGCTCAAGGAAAATCCTGATACGTTCATTTGTTTTATCAGACTTCTGAGATTATCAAAACAGTTTCTGTCTAATCCTCGCTCTGCAGCAACATTTATAGATAACTAGTTTTTGTTTCGTTATGTTCTTTAATCTCTGCGTTCTTTGATGTGCAGGATATGTTCACATTTCCCTTCCCCTTTCTTTTTCCTAAAATGCTAATGGCAAAGCCACACGGCACTAAGGTTTCATCAAAATTGTGATTTTAAAGCCTTTTTATGAAAATTCCATTATACCTGGTAACCTGAGAACTTTGAGGAACAATGATATCACTGCATATTCACATTACACAAACATATTCAGAGTTTATTCCAGTCCTCACATTCCGATTTCTATATTAAAGGCATAATTTACCATTTGCAGATGAAGCAAAAACCCAGCATTAGTGCTTTAAAATAGTTCTAAAATAAGTGGTTATGGATAGAAACAGCCACTGTAAAAATCTGAATCAGTAAAATCAGTGTTTAAAGTATAGTTACATATACAAAATGTGAACAATAATTAAAATAAAAATGTTTGAGACTAATAACCATCTACAGATACAGTCTATTGAGAAAAGTACTGTTATCTCCTTATATTTTAGGCTTTATTGCAAAAATCTTAAATGGTACAAACATTTTAGGATGTTTTGTGGTACAACAAACCTATGCAGATATGCATCAAATGTGATATCTTGAACATTTTTAAATCACTGCTCCCAAAGGTAAACAGGACCTTTAAAGTTAGATTTCCTTTAACTGTTCATCCCAAAGGCAAAATATACAATTACAAATTGACCACACATTGTGGTATTCAAAAAGAGAAGGGCTATCATTTGTGGTTGTATAAAAAGTCAAAACCTGAAGAATGACCTTTTCCTGGTTACTTCGGCAGTGTGTAAATGTGAAACTTCCCATCTTTTCATGGAGTAGATATTAAATGTAACCATGTGATTGGTCATATGACCAGCCATTTGACTTTACTAATCAGTTTCACCACAAATTTGAGGTCTAATACTTGTCAAGTACTACCCTATATAAAAGGCATGTGTTGCAAACGAAAGAAAAAAAGAAGAAGATAAATCAAACAAATCGTCGCTGGTCACACGAACCGACGAATCCCTCAGGTTTGCGTAAGAATGACAATTCTAGAAAATCGCGTTTGAAGTTAACCCATTTTTGACTTATGGTTGCTACACTTTCATGTCTATAATTTCCAATTATTTTTGTAGTACATCAGACTTCAATTCTTGCTCTAACTTGTGAAGTTTTTATCGAATTGTATTGTTAACAAATAAGCGGGAAATCGTCAAAGAGCTGCATGCATGTATTTTCGGTCTGCAAAGAATGTTGTCATTTTCCATGTGTGTCCAGTATGTAAATTGAGCGTTGTCATTGTCAACGCATGTATTACATAGTACGCGCACTGTGCGCGCGGTCAATGATCTGTTGAATCTCAAAAACTACACGCATGTCAATGCGCACTGATTCGTCGATTCGGTGACCGCGCGTAACCGTCGAATCACCTGATTGTTTAACACACGGGTCTATGGGGAAAACAAATAATTTTCACAAATGGAATTATATACTTCTACAAAAGTGATAATTACGTAAAAATGACACCGAATTACACACTGAGAATTTCAGAATATATGATGGAATGTCTACTATCAAAATGATTGAAAATCTCAAAATCGAAAATTTGACCCAAAATAGAGTGATTCGTCGGTTCGTGTGACCGGCGACGAAATTGTATGCAACTATATAAAATATATATAATGTGTTTTATGACTGGATTAAAGTAAGATATTTGTTTCACAGGGCTACCATTAATATCAAGTGAGTAATCAATATTCATATTCTTCATCAATCAACAATAACAAATTAATGCAAATGATGGTAAAGATGATGATGATGATGATGATGATGATGATGACGATGATGATGATTACGATAATGAGGAGGAGGAGATGACGTAAAAAGAGTTCAGATAAAGTAGGAGGATGATAGACAGGGAGGGGGGGAGGAGAAGAGGATACAAATGTGATGCACATGTGTTGCCATGACAACGCGATGCGGGGGTGGGGGGGGGGGGAGGGAGAGGGAGAGGAACCCACCTGCCAGGCCGTCAGGCACTGAGAGCAGAGGAGGTGGCCACAGGGTTCTAGCTTGATGTCCTTGTCGTTCTCCGTGCAGATCTTGCAGAGCTGGAAGCTGGAGCCGATCTCGCAGTAGAGCTCGTACTGGTCTGCCGTCACGTGGATGAGCTCCTCGGGCGGCTTGGTCAGCACCGACGTCAGGTCGGGATTGTCCTCGCACCCATCTGGATACTGGTAGCTATGGCAACAGGAGGACGAAGATGAAGAAGATGGGGAGGATGAACACCCAGTGTGAACTCAGTCGGGATAACGGGAAAATTCATTATACCTCATCATTTCCTCAACCCCAATCACAATTTCAGGTTTGTGTTCTATAGTCAATCTATACATCAGACTTATCTCTATAGTCTCTTACATGTATTTTTAAGGCTATCTTTCTTATCTCTTTTTTCAAGGCTACTATAATCATTTTAGACACACCAAGATATCAAAGGTAGTAGAGTGGTATGAAATGGAGAAAATATAATATTTAGTGTAGATATGGGTTTCTAAGTGGGTACAACTTGTGATATCAAGGTTTTTCCTCTCACTTTCACTGCTTCTGCTTCACTTTCTCCTTCTAATTTTACTGAATTTCCCCATTCAAAAGTCTTTGACATTCACTCCAAGACTTGACAACATACAAAATGGTAAAGTGTAAAATCTGCAGGAAGCAGTAATCATATCAAAAACAACTATTAATGGCTGACTCCACACCCTACTGAACAAGCAAGAGGCAATAAAGTTGTCATCGACACACCCAAGCTATTAACCTTGGGCAACTTGACACCTCAGGGGGGTTCCCCAGGGAGCATGGACATATCTCATCAGCTATGAAACAGATGGGCGGCGTTGAAAACTATGCTCACATTTTGTGGATTTACCACCTTTTTTAGCCTACTGCCGGGCAAGTTAAGGGCCGCAAGTGGCCATCACTTGTGGTAGATGTGTGGTAGATAATGTGGTCTCTGTGGTTTGTGGAGGAGGAAACTCCCCTGGCAAGATCTCAACCACTGAGCAACAAGTATTTTGCACGTAGTCACATTTGTGAGTACAAAACGCGGCGCTGGTGTTTTGTTTGTTTGTTTATTTGTTTGTATGTTTGTTTGCTTGTTTGTTTTTTGCAGAAGAGCATTTCAGAAAGTCTCATGACCCTACCCTGACCTGTCTCCTCTTCCACAAAGACCTCTTCCAAAAGCAAGAAAATGAATTATATTTGCAACAAGTAACCCTTTCAACTTTGGATAGTGTGTACAATGGAAAGTGGTTTTCGGTGCCAACCTGCATTCAATGTACACATACGTAGTTTAAGTTCACAGTGACGGAATCTCATATGTACCGGTATGCACGGCTACCAACATTCCCCCCATCAAACTCAGGGAGATTCCAAAGAACAATCAGGGAGATACTTCTTGCTCAATGGGAAAAAAAAAAAAATCCAAAATCAGGAAGTCTTTATATAATTGTCCTATTATAAAAGGCATGAGGAGATGTTGAAGTTTTCAAGACAGCTTCCTGTAGAATCATGGAGACTATAATTGGCAGCTCTGTGTATGAATGCAGAACTATATGAACGGGGACCCGGTCCTAGTCCTGGACTAGTCCTAAATTGGACCAGTTCTCCGCTACTCACAATCCCTCCCGGTTGCCGTCGATGAGTGCCTGACATAGCGACTTGTTCTGTGGAATGGTCTGAAGAATGGTTTTCTCTTGTGTCACGTAGCCGATGGCCCACTGGCCCAACCTTGTGCAGCTTAGTCGGAAGATGTAGCTGTCCGGGTAAGAAGGAGAAAGGACACATTTTGAATGGAGGGGGAGAGGCGAGGCAGACAGACAGACAGACAGACAAACAGACAGACACAAAGACAAGGATACCATAAGACAGAAAATACATTCTATGACATACATGTATCAGCAATTTGACGGGGGGGGGGGGGGAGGGGGGAGGGTTAACAGGTACATAGGGACTATCAATATATATATATTTTTTTTTAAAGCAAAATACGTTTACACACTTACACAGATACAATGTAAACAGATTGACAATTTCTTTTATATTAGGCATGGGTCAGACAGACAGACCAGCCACGACAAACAAAACAGACAATAAAAAATATAAAGACAAGATTTAACCAAACTTTTTTTTTTGAAAAAAAGAGGAAGTTTATATCAGAACACAGACTGAACATATTCAAATGGGCAGATGAGGAATAATTGCAAATGGAGAAAGAGAGATGGACAAAAAGACGGATTTATGGGGACAGTGAGACACACGGATAGACAGACAAATAAATTACATACACTGTATAAATGGAAAGAATCAAAAGATGGATGTTATAAAAAATGTTGGGGAACCAAGAATTGTTGACAATGATTCACATTCAGTATTTTTACTAGACATGGTATTTGAAGACCTTCACAAGAGCTGGCTTGCTGATGTTCATTAATCAATCTTTTGTCTAATTCCAAGAAAATGCCAGCAGACTTTTACAATGACCTGAAAATTTGCCAGGATAAGAATTCTGCAGAGAATGCAGTCTGAAAACCCTAAAAAAAAAAAAAATGCATTTCAGCTTATCATAGAGTCAGGGTCAAATAGTGACTAGTGGCAAGTGGAAAAGAAAACTCAAGAGAGTTTGATTTACGAGTAACATCGCCGTCATAGACAGATCATTTGCCAGTCCCAACATTGGTTTTCGAGGATCTTCTGATGTATGAGTTACATTGTTTTCTTTCCACTATTTTTAGCTGTAAATGTAAACAACGCCATAGCTGTACATAGAATTCTTCCCATTTATGCATTAAATGCTTACGTGGCAAGACACCGGTATTACACGATTCTGTAAATGCAGCACTGTGATGTCGGGTTTGCCGCAGGAATGAACATAATGATCAGTACATGTTCCAGTAACATGGTTTAATTTTATAATCAAATGTACATTTCAGCATCAGACAATTACAAATTTTTGAAGTGACAGCTAACCTGGGCCCCGTTTCATAAAACTTGTTATCAGTGACAAGTTGTCATAGTTGTTATACATTGTAAGCTATTGAAATCCTTGCATCTGATTGGCTAAGATCAAATTTGTCACAGAAATGTGGCAGTTGTCGACTAATAACAAGTTTTATGAAACGGGACCCTGGTTTACACCCACATATGGTTCTATAATGAATACAAAGTTCTGAAGACTAACCCCCCCCCTTCATATTTATTTTCTTCTTTATTTCTCCAGATCAAAGTTACCACTATCCTACCAGCTATTATGGTTGGTTGTGGAAAGGGGCAAGGTTAATGAGAAACTACTGAACGTCCCTCCATTTGGCCATCAAGTTACTCCAATTGTATTTAAGTATTGATACCAGGGAAACAGATGAAAAAAAAAAAAAAAAAACACACACACACACACGCACACACGCAAGAACATATCTAAATCTAAATCTCTCTATGTACCTGTATTATGGACACATTATTATCCATAAATGATAATAAAGGACAAGTTCACCTTCATAAACATAAGGATTGAGAGAATGTAGCAATATTAGTAGAACGCATCATTGAAAGTTTGAGGAAAATCGGACAATCCATTCAAAAGTTATAAATTTTTGAAGTTTTTGTGCAGTAACCGCTGGATGAGAAGACTACTGCAGTGTGTGAATAATTTAGATGTCACATGCATACAACAATATAAGGAAAATATAAAGAGAATTTCACAAAATTTCATCTTTTGAAAAAAGTACACATTCCCCTGACCCGTTACCGACAAATGTTATGGATAATATTATTCCCCCTGCCTTTAGAAAGAGGCAAGTCAAGTGCTCTTTTATTATGCGAAAAAAAGTGAAAATATGTTGAATTTTCTTTACATTTTCTTTATACTGCTGTACGCATATAACTCACAAGCTGTAGTAGTCTCCTCATCCAGCGGTTCCAACACAAAAATTTTAAAAATTCATATCTTTTGCATCGATTGTCCAATTTTCCTCAAACTTTCACTGATGTGTTCTACTAATATTGTTGCATTCTCTCAATCCTTATGTTTATGAAGGTGAACTTGTCCTTTAAGCTTGATAAAGATTGCTATTAACCAACTGAAGACTAGCCCTGAGTATACTCAGGCAGGTGTCCATGGAAAATGCATGTTGTAGAAAAATCAGCCGGTCCTCAATGGGTTAAGAACAATGTTCTGCAGGTGAAGCAATGGCAGACTCAAATCAAGAGTGACCCCCTCCCCCTACTTTTTAACCTCTACCAATTAATATCTGCGAAGTATTATATTCATGTGCAAATCAGGGTACTGGTATAATACCACATTTAGCCCAAGTGCAATCTGCGGTCAAAGCTACCTGCAAATCTGACAATGCACAGGGAAGTGTTTTCTTGAATTGCCTCTCCGTATTTTTGATTACTTCCACACATGCCTACCACTGTCTTGTCAGTCACAGTGAGAAGACATTGAATTCCAAGTCATCAACCATGGTACTGTATGCCTCCCAAAAAAATTACAATGGGACCCTCCACAATAGGCGTTTTCACATCAGTCCGATAAAAATCCCAGCTGGAGATATTTTTCGCGATCGCAAATTAGCGCGCTATTTCATTTCCTATTCACATCAGCCCGTAGAGAATTAGCCTGAAATCTTTTCAAGCTAATTCGACAGCTGAGCATACGCAAACAGTGTTGGGTATACCAGTAGTGAACTAGGCATGACAGGATGCATCATGCTAATTTCTTGAGGCGATTTCACATTATCAAATTGCCGCGCTAGCTCGCAAATTATCCTGCTATTTCGGAAATTTCCCAAGTTGGACTCGAGAAATTTTCTCGATCAGAGCGATAAAATTAGCGCACTAATTTGTATTCACATTATCAAATAGCCCGCTATTTCGAAACATTGGGCCGATGTGAAAACGCCTAATGATAGCTTTAAAAATAGTGTATCATTCCAAATACAATTTCAGTGTATGAAATATCCACATCTTACAGAATAACCCCATCTGATTTGCTTCAGTGGTCAAAGAGAAATGAGGACTTTTGAGCTAGCATGTCAGGAATCCCTTCCCTCCAAGTTCTGTCCAATGTGTTCACACATGAATTTAAGCAGTTCCAAGAACATCCAAGTGCCTAACTTGGAAGAATCAGACCCATGACATGCATTACAACGATCCACAATTCTCTGTGACCACTTAACCAAATTGCATGGGGTTTTCTGCATGATATAGCTAAGATGTTGTATTTTAAGACCATGAAGTAGTATTTATTTAATCATATTCGAAGTTATCAATGCAAAAATTTGATTGTAATCTTTTTTTGGGACGTACTGTATTAGATGCTTTCCCTTTCCGTGACCATGGATAAGGCATAATGGTGCTATCCTCATTCACAGCTCTCCTGTCTTTGAGGATTTTGAAAGTTTTTTTGTTTTCTTCTTCAAAAGAAAAAGATGACTCACTGAAGCTCAGATATACACTGATACAATATGCGCAATATAAATATGCAGCCAAAATATCAAAGAAAATATCTGAGCACTGAATATGATGTCAACTTCTATTCCTGTTTAACACACAGATGCAAATAATGTCGTACCCCTCCTCCCCTCCCCCCCCCCCAAAAAAAAAAAAAAATATTAATGTCACTTATATTAAAATGTTGATGATGGTAACATTCTCTTTACTATCATGTATCATTATGATTATCATCTTCATCATTTCTATCTGCAGTATCATTATCATTATAGCACTGTTATTACTATCGTTATCATTGATTTAATTATCACTAATATCCAGGTGAATTATTATCAACAGTAATGATAAAACCAGCCTTAAGTAACTAAAATGAAGACTTCAAATCTTTTATCATTATTATCATTGATTAGATATTCAGGTGAATTATTATTATCAGGACTACAGGTAGTAATAAAACCAGCGTTAAAGGGAAGATAAACCGCAAGAGCAATGTGGATTGAGTGAAAGCAGCAACGTTAGTAGAACACATCAGTGAAAGTTTGAAGAAAATCGGACAATCGATGCAAAAGTTATGAATTTTTAAAGTTTTGGTGTTGGAACCGCTGGATGAGGAGACTACTAGAGGTTATGACGTATGAGTGGACAACAATACCAAGAAAATATAAAGAAAATTCTACAAAAATCCATTTTTCATGAAAATTACAAATTCCATCAACTTGATATTGACATATAGAAAAGTGAATTTTTGTTGAATTTCCTTTATATTTTCTTTGTATTGTTGTCCACTCATACGTCATATCCTCTAGTAGTCTCCCCATCCAGCGGTTCCAACACCAAAACTTTAAAAATTCATAACTTTTGCATCGATTGTCCGATTTTCCTCAAACTAACTTCTACTAATGTTGCTGCTTTCACTCAATCCACATTGCTCTTGGGGTTTATCTTCCCTTTAAGAAACTAAAATGAAGACTTGAAATCTTACCTGCCAGGCTTATTGATGTACTGTTCCAGTCGGTTCTTGACCTCATCGTAGGTCATGAAGGACATGTAGCCGCGGTGGTTGACCGCCAGGCAGTTCCAGTTACGCAGCAGCGTGGACCACGGCTGGAAGAGGCGGGTGAAGACGTCGAACTCGAAGTTGGAGATGTAGTCGTTGCGCGTCAGGTCGATGGTGGTCTTCAGGGCGAAGGTTTCCATGGAGGAGCGCACCTGGTGGACCTCCGTCAGCGCCGACCGGAAGCTCTTCCAGCTCACGATCGTCCTGTGATGCGATGTGATGGGAGTGAAAAACAGAATGTTTAGAAGTTGCTTCTTGGTTTGGCAACGATAAAGTGAACACATCATGTATCTCATTGGTCTGAAGAATAGTTGGCGACCTGGCGGTGACTCGAGTCTCCCTAGTGAAGGAGACTTCTCTGAGATGTGTCAACGATGTCTCGCAGAATGTACGTACAAGAAGCTGAGTCTCTGGGGAATCGCAAGAGAATTGAACATGTTTCCAGTCTGCACATTTCCTAAAGCCACGACCAAGTCACACGGACTGTGTAATTTAAATTTGCAAGGTCTCCGCACTGTCTCTGTGACTTTGTGGAGACCTGTTGATGACCGACCAGAAACATCACAGAGATACATTGTACATTGTATCTTCACAACTTAGAAGACATCCTGGAGACGTTGTCGCGACGTCTCTGCTACTTTCAGACTACTAAGTCATAACCTGCATACATATACATGTGTAACGTGGAGACATTTCTGAAGTCGCTGTGGAGTCACCTCCTCAGTGAGAGCATTTAATAAGCCATTCTTTCTTTCTTTCTTTCTTTTTGTCTTTTGAGTCGCAGGAGTTGTGGCCATATCTCATCCAGTGAGATACGTGTAGGCCCTTTTAACATCAATACCATCTACAGCTCACAGCATTCTTAACAACGGACTGATTTAGTAATCACGTACAATTGTCAAATTAATGAGTGTTTCTTTTTCACTGGGGTCCTTGTACAACAAGCTTTTCTATTAACCTGTTCCTGATATAACTTCAATACTTGGAATCTGTCATGCATTTATTAGTTGTTGCTATGTCATGCACGTCTCACATAAATATATTTCTGGTTGTCAGGAATAACCTTTGATAGTGTAAAGAAGATATGAATAGAATTGGAATGTGTCAATACAGTAATAGCAAACCAGTCCATTCCTTTCATAACATACAATGTACACAGAGGACAGTAGGGTTTACTGAATGTGACTTATTATATCTTGGGAACCACAAGGAGGTCGGAGTTGTTCGCCCATTTCCTGGAATAACTTTGTTGTTGTGTGACGCAGACTTTATTCCTGGAAGGTTACCCTCCTCAAAAGAGGGAAGTTTGAGATTTTTCAACTGGAATCAATCTTAAAAGTCTCTCTCTAACTCCCCCCCCCCCCACCATCACTCCCTCCTCTCTCTCACATTCAATCATGCACACAATTTTCCACTTAAACATCCCTCTGACATTAATTGTCCCTCTGACATTAATTATCCGTGTGATAAAGGTGTTTTGCCTCATTAACAGAATGGACTAAAAATGGCAATGTAGGATGTTTAATAGCTTGGCTGGTCTCGGCTGTACTTCAAACCCACATGACTGCAAGGACTGTAGAGCAGAAAATCTGCCAACAAACAGCCTTCTCGCTGCTCTCCCTTTTGGCAACAATACAGTCCTTTTTGTACTAAGTATCCTTCATCAAAAAACATAATTCCAAGAAAATATGTGTGGCCTACAAACATCACGAGGAACTGACTGCACTGCAGAAGAGCAATTTTTGGATCCAAGTGTATTGGCATTGGTATGTGTACAGTATTCCTGTTCATTCTGGTTGCAGTGGCAAAGCCTGGTTGGTGCAAATGCAGCAGATATCAAACATGAGAAAGACATTGAATCTTCTGGGTATTTTCACAATGTTCTTTTTCTAAATAATTTCTTATTTTTAGTATCTACATGTTCGAAGAATATTCGAAGTATGATCTTCATGTACAACTTAGGTAAATTTGCACCTGCTGTGGCCACAGCTGTCCCTGAAAAGGTACATGTAGATCACTGAAATTCCCACGGCCATCATTACAGTAGGCTTTTTCACATCAGCACGATAAAAATCCAAGCTCAAGATATTTTTCGCAATCGCAAATTAGCGCGCCATTTCATTTCCTATTCACATCAGCCCGAAAAGAATTAGCCCGAAATTTTTTCCAGCTAATTCGACAGCTGAGAATGCGCAAACAGTGTCGGGTATACCAGTAGAGCGTGCGCTTTAAAAAAAACCACGCTAGGCATGATGGGATGCATCGCGCTAATTTCTTGAGGCAATGTCAAATTATCAAATAGCGTGCTAGTTCGCAAATTATCCCGCTATTTCGGAAATTTCCCAAGTTGGACTCGAGAAATTTTATCGATCAGAGCGATAGAATTTGTGCGCTAATTTGTATTCACATTATCAAATAGCACGCTATATAGTGATCGGGTTAATTTCCCAAGTCAGAAAATAGCACGCTATTTCGAAACATCGGGCTAATGTGAAAACGCCTAGTGAGACAATTTCTGTAATGCACTCAAAGTCCAAGTTACAGTGTATGCATATTTTGATCTGCACAGAAGATTGCCTGAACAACCACAAAGCTAGCCTGTAGGCATACCCGACTTAGCAACAACTCATGAATGGTATCAAAAGTGGAATTCCAGTCAAGAAAGAAAATTAATTGGAGGGCGCAGGTGAAGCAAATGGTCCATTTATACTAGGCTACAGGAAAAAGAAAAAAACACCCTGGATTTTAGTGCATTACAAAAATGATCTATCAAAGTACTCCGTAAAACAAGAGACCCGCGGGTCTAGCGCTCACCTGAGTATCGCAAGTTCACCTTTCACGCAGTCACTAATCTAAATTATTCACAGCTCTACTAAAATTTGACCAGGCTTCTCAAGTAGAAGATGAAAATGTACAATAAGGGCCGAAATTTTTAAAGATTCCTTCATTTGGGGGGATTGGGGGCCCCCTGGGGCCCTCTGGGTGGGGCATGGTGCCCATTTTGATAAATTGAGATCCTGACCCCCTAGGGATGCTACCTGCCAAGTTTGACGAAAATCCATCATGAGGTTTTCAGGAAGAAGATGAAAATGTACAATTCAGGCCCCCATTTGGACCTTCCCAACCGCCCCCCCCCCCTGCCCCCAAGAGGGGCACCCCTGGATTTGCTATGAACAAACTTGAAACTACAGTCATTAATGTACTCACTCATAGTATTATCTTAGCTCTATAACTTCTGATTCTAGAGAAGATTTTTAAAGATTCCTTCATTTTGGGGGGTTTGGCCCCGCTGGGGCCCCTGGGTGGGGCATGGTGCCCATTTTAACAAATTGAGATCCTAACACCCTAGGGATACTACCTGCCAAGTTTGGTGAAAATTGGTCATGGGGTTCTCAAGAAGAAGATGAAAATGTATAATTTAGGCCCCATTAGGACCCTTCCCCTGGGTCCCAAGGGGGGCACCCCTGATTCTGCCATGAACAAACTTGAAACTACAGTCATCAATGTACTAACTCATAGTATTGACTTAGCTCTATCACTTCTGGTTCTAGAGAAGAAGATTTTTACAGATTCCTTAATTTTGGGGGGTTTGGGCCCCCCTGGGGGCCCCCTGGGTGGGGCATGGTGCCCATTTTAACAAATTGAGTTCCTAACCCCCTAGGGATGCTACCTGCCAAGTTTGATGAAAATCGGTCTTGGGGTTTTCAAGAAGAAGATAAAAATGTAAAAGTTTACGCACGACGGACGACGCACGACGGACGACGCACGACGGACGACGCACGACGGACGACGCACGACGCACGACGCACGACGGACGCCGGACGAAGGGCGATCGCAATAGCTCACTTGAGCCTTTGGCTCAGGTGAGCTAAAAAGCAGTATTTTCGCGTGCAGATATTTTCACGAATTATGATTGTAGGAGGTCACAGACATTTTCGCGAGATGCCGTTTTCACAAACTGACACCAACGCTACCTTACATGCATTGTTACCCTAGTGCATGGCGATATTTTCGCGTGTTGTTACATTCACGATCCAACTATGATTCGCAAAATTTGTGGAAATTAAACCCTCGTGAAAATAACTGCTTATCAAATACAATACATGCATTTGTGTGTGTGTACATCTTGTATATGTCTGTGTGTCATATGTATGTGTGCGTTTGTCTTAAAGATAATAAAAAGTTTTGATACCTCAAAAGCTCCCCTGAATTTCCTTGTCTTGGTTTGTGTTTCGGGTTAAAGTACGTTGTCTGTGAGAATTACTCGCCCCAAAGTGCTCTCATGTCTTAGTAATCATGCAATATGGTTTCGTACCAGAGCTGACGCTGTACTGTACGAAACCACTGACTGCGACCAGCAGCGTGCAGCCCATTGTACGCATAGCTAACTGCGACCAGCAGCCCCATACGCACAGCGTAATGGGGCTTCGCATTGTAGCATTCAGGATCATGACAGAATTAGTATCGCGGGTAAATGTCAACTTAAAATCCAAAAATTTCTTCGATTTGAAGACTTACCAATGAAGTTGAAGTATTGATAACAGGCTTCGAACAACGTTTGGTTCTGCCAATAGTCCCTTTCTGTTCGAATTGATGACTGAATGTGACTCGGTCGAGAGGACCTTGGGAGAGCTACATACACTGGATACTATGGCCAGCGCATGCGCACACAAACATCTTATCCGTTCATGATTTGAAATTTTGTGCGCATGTGATGTGTTCGCAGGCACTGCTGGCTGTAGTATTCATTGTACCGTATGTAGCTCTCCTAAGGTCCTGTCGACCGAGTCACATTCAGTCATCAATTCGAACAGAAAGGGACTATAGGCAGAACCAAACGTTGCCCGAAGCCTGTTTTCAATACTTCAACTTAATTGGTAAGTCTTCAAATTGAAGAATTTATGGGATTTTAAGTTGACATTTACCCTGCGATACTAAATCTGTCATGATCCTGAATGCTACAATGCGAAGCCCGATTACGCTATGCGTATGGGACTGCTGGTCGCTATGCGTATGGGGCTGCTGGTCGCAGTTAATTGCATGATTACTAAGACATGAGTGCACTTTGGGGCGAGTAAGTCTCACAGTGTTAGTTATATGAAAGGTACTTTAACCTGAAACACAAACTAAGACAAGGAAATTCAAGGACACTTTTGAGGTGCCAAAACTTTTTATTATCTTTAATCATAAAATGGGCAATAAACTACTCTGTCCAATATTGACATGAAATGTCCTCCTTCCCACCAATGAAAAGAAGTTGAAGATGAAAAAAAAAAAAAAAAAATTCAGAAATTGCCTGCTTTTGTGGGTCATGTTTGAAATGGGGGTTTATACTCATCAAGCAATAGAAAAAAATATATATCCTGCAAGTTGTATATCATACATGTATGCATACAATGCTTCCAAGCAATCCCATGCACAAAAACTATACATGATTGGGGGGGGGGGGGGAATCATGACAATATTCAAATATACACAGTGATCACAAAGTACATAGAGCTATAAACCTTTTGGGAAGTTCAAGTACTAATGAGTACATTTGTACCATGTCCCATGTGAATGACTTGTACCCAAAACAGAGTGCACTCGTTCCAGCTTTCTGGATAGTGCAAACAAACAGTGTTCTGTCAGAATAGAACAGAGATTGTCGCTGTTCACACAGCAATGCACAGACAGTAAAAGAAGGGAGGGGGGAAAAAAATCAATGCTGTGAATAGAAATTTTGTCACAGCTGAATGGTTTTGTCAAGAGAAAAAGATCACCGTGATGGGTGGAGCTATATAGTGTAACCTCGCCTCCTGTACATATTGTAGAATATGTTGGTGCGTTCCAGATTTTTGGTACACAGCAGAGATTCTACGTACACAGATCCTATGTGTGTACCACTCTCTCTTCCATGCATTCCATGACTGCTATAGTTAAAGGCATTATCTACCATTTGCAGATGAAACAAAAACCCAGCTTTAGAAAAAAAAAAATGAATAAATAAAAAATCAGCAAATATTAAAGGGATGGTACAGTATTGGTAGAGATGAGAATTGGGCTTTTAACTTTTTGCGAGATACCAAGAAAACACTTATGAAATAGTACAGAGCATACCATGTTAAGAGGAATTCAAAGTTTATTTGATGAAAATTGGGTTTGGCATGACTGAAACATCCAAAAACAAAGTAAAACAAAGCGATCGTAATAAAATGTGGGTCCCACACTTTATTACAATTGCTATGTTTTGGATATCTCAGCCATTTCAAAACCAATTTTCTTCAGTAAGCGTTGAATTCCTTGTGGAATTACATTTTCTTTCATATTTCATATTAAGAGGTTTCTCATTATCTCACCCAAAAATGTTAGAAACCTGAAATTAGGTGTCAACCAAAACTATACGATCCCTTTAAGATGCAAGTGAATGCAAGACTTCTGGCAACATTCATTACAATGGCAGCATCCCATTGACTGCAAACAATATCACTGTTTGTCTTCGTTGTTTTTTTTTTAAGAAAATTGTACCACTCCAAAGCTCATTCTAAGTCAGGATTTTAGAGTGAAAATACAGTGTATGTAATGTATCTCCTGTTTATTTGATTCTATTCTATAACATCTAAAAAAAAATCAACCCAAGTAAACTGATATGCAGTATTATATTCTGAAAAAGGGAATACGTACGTAAAAATTTACATTGTTTCTAAAGAGTACATTACTCTAGAATACAATTTGAGTACAAGGCATATAAATTTAGGCTTCAAAATTATAGGAACAAATGGACTGTAAGACATCAAATTGATATTCTTTTTTTAATACTGTGGCTGAAAGAAGTTTTACAATATTGTATTTTTATGGTAAAAACATATCCATTCATTGGCAGCTGTGTGTCTATGATATGTATTGCGTAGACATCTTAAAGCGGCTAGTTTGTTCTAAAAGTAAACAGTGGAAGCTTCAAGCCATGCAATGTTCGTGTGTCACATGAGAACACGCTCGAGATAAGGCAACCTCTGCACTAGGTACCTGTAGTTTAGAGACTGGCGCAAAAAAAAAAAAAAAGAAAAAAAAGAAACAGGTCTTCCCACACACTTTTTTCTATGTTAATGAGTTAATACAGCTTGACTCAACTGAGGGGCCTCAGTTTTTGAAGACAAGTTGGAATTACCGTGCAATGTACATCTGAGATACACTCAGTGGCCATCCAACCATTGCAAACAAAGGAAGAAAATTACAACCAAAAAAAAAAGATAAAAGAGAGGAATCAAAGTAAACTGTGGGCTAAGTACACGTAGGACTCTTTGTGATTTCATGGTGAACTTCATTTGATAGAGGTCACTGCATACCCCTGCCCACGTACACTGTATACTTGGATGTGTACACTAACAGTCAATGCACCTGGTACTAAAAGATGGTACTAAATTGTGGCGAATGCACACAACAAATGTAGGTCTGGTAATCAATAAACTGTCAATGTTGCAGTTGTTTTACTCGGGCAAGGCAAATTGTATTGAGTCGACCGATATTCACAAGATTAATTTACAAGCCATTACATTGCCTCTTGTTGCACTTTATGCGATGAATATCATCTCCGAAGGGAAAATAGTTTTAAATCACTGAATTCTCCAGTACTGTATGAAATACACATTATATACTTGTACACGTTAGTATGTACTGTACATTGTAGGCCTAGTGTATTCTAGAAGTACACGTACATGTACAATTGTAGCGTTAACAGGAGAATATCTGTCACTGCAATATTTGAATGCACATTGATCAGGAACTTCTAACATCTAAACAGCATGCACAGTGCATGCTCTACCCCACCTCCGGAGCGCTCTAAACGTTGGTGACTGTTAACCCGTTCCATACGGTAACCTGGTGGCCTGTGTATTAAGTCTATGGGGATGTCAGAATTCAGTATCGAATGGATTAAATACAATACAGAATTTGGAGCATTTCCAGACCATTCCTGAACCTGGTCTCACAAGGAACATACTTATTAAACCCATTGAAGACGAGTCGCAAGTATACTTGGGCAAGTGTCTAGGGGAAATGTGTGTTGTAGCAAAATCAAATCGTCAGCGCTTCATAAGCAATTTGGTCTGTGCATGTAGACAGTATAGAGCGCTTCACGAGTGCTCATGAAATGTTCTTTATAATGCCCTGTGTGTGTATTATACAATGTACATGGCAAACTTTCTACCCAGTGGTATATTTACAGACGCGTGTAATTGTTACACTGATGGTGGCCTGCTCGGTGTGGTCACGACAAGCACAGTAGGGGGTGTATTTTTGCAAGTCCTGTCAAAAATTTTCATGCTATTTGCATTCGTAAATTTCAGCAGCATTTTTACTGATCGAAGGTCTATATCTTTCCTTTAATATTCACTTCAAAAAACAAAAACAAAAGCACAGACAAATATTTACAGAGTGTATCATTGACGACACTTCACTTATATAATCGAGATAGAAGGTTGTGTACATAATATGGTAATACAAAATTTAATTTGGTAGATGAGCAAATTAATTAAATTGAATAATTTACTTAATCACATGGATTCGATGACAAAGCAATTAAATATAACATAATAAGCAAAATAAGTGTAACATAATAAATGTAATGTACACCTGCACTAATTGTAATTGCATCATCCATTATGAATGCTATATCCTTGGCTCAAGGAAACTGCTGGAAAAAAATCATGATCCGTACAATGTGTACATATCAAACAAATAAATTAGTTTCTTCTACAGACTGTTGCAAAAAAAAAAAGACTTCCAAAGCAAACTGATTAAAAACGCTAGTTACCAATATAGCTTTAAAAAAAAAAAAATGCTACTCTAATGTACTATGCACTTGCATCAATGAGGACATAAAATTCATGACCATCAATCAAAGGTTTATAGGAAGCAAACCAAAATAATTGTTAGCAATAATAATAATAATAACAATAATAATGATAATTATAATTATTATCATAATTAATGTTAATAAAAATATAAATAATAATCATCATCATCATCATCATCTCATCATTGTCATCACCATAACAATAATTATAATAATGACGGTTGGTTTTTATTGTACATTTTAGACTCAGACAAGGTATCTCATTTCAGACTGGTTAAGAATTTCAATAAGAGCTTCAAGCAACTGACTATTAAAGAATCCAACTCTTAGCTCCTCAAGGTCAAAGATGTAAAATTAATTAGAATACAATTCTTATAGCAAGTATAATAATATAATTATATGATACAGCTGTAACAAATTCAATAATACTTACGAAAACTATTATCAATATTCACGCCGTAGAACTACGTTTTGGGTAAACACAGTTTGTACAATGTAGCTCCATGAGCAAACTGAGGATAAACATAAAAATGATGATACAATTAAGGTACATTGCAGCATTTTCAGAATTGGAAAAGAAGGTCACTTTTTATGAGAAGTACAAAACATGCTATTTAATAGGCCAGTAGAAAAATTTGCACTTTGATTGTATCTGTACAAGTGTACCAAGAGCCATTCTCCAGAATGGGAATGGGAGAGAAAAATAATGCACATTATGATGCCCTGTACAGGTTTCAAGAACATACAATTGTAACATTTAACAGCCCAGAAAGTCTTGGATAATTATGATGAAGGCAGCCCAGGCCCATTCTATATTTGTCATGCATGAGCTGTTCTTGGTCTTATATTGAGATCTATTGGAGCTCAGATAAGACAATGTACACTGTACATGTAAGATAATCTTGCAACTTTTCAAAAGCACATTAAAGGTCCCCTTTTTTATGTCTGCAAGAGTCACATTAAATGCAAACAATATTTTCTTGTATACAGAGAAAAGACAGAAAAAAAAACCAACAAATTTCATGAAAACATACTTTGCACTATTAAACTTCTTGGGCAACTGCCACCAAAGTTCAGGCAACTGTCCTAGAAACATTGGCACAGTCTTATCTGATCCTTACAGTACATGGTTGGACTTCCACTCCATTGTACATGTAGTGTGGAATATGATTTTTAAAAAAAATAATAATGATAGAAAGATAAGAAAGCAGTTTTCATGCACATGGTACATTATGCATTACAAAAATATAATGTTTACATGTAAATGATCCCAAATGAAACCTGTACAAAAGTATGCTTCTGCAATAATGCAATACTATGCAAACAACATATTATACATTCATTTTTATTTTTTTTTTAATTTGTACTGTTGAAAGGACTGGTCTCAACTAGCCTGTAAGCTATTGCCAGTAACTTTTTTTTTTTTTTTTTATCAACAGTGTTCTTTAACTCTTGACTATTTTGACTAATGATGTTGTTTTATCATGTTATTGTTTGGTTAATAAATTTCATTTCAATTCATTTCATTGCATTCCACTTCATTTCATACAATACACAGTACGTACAGAATGCTTTTTAGTTCAAACCAGTATTTTTGTTGTTCTTGTTATTTTGCTGTTTTTTTTTTTAATTAGAAGACAATCAAACTGATTGCACGTCTTTAGACCAGAGAGCAAATTACAACATGTACAATGTACATGTATGAATTTCATAGCCACTTAATGCCATGTGACTCATTATAGAGTCATATGACTCGATTGTAGTTGTATACAGATAGTATGAATGTACAAATTTTTATGCTACACGATCCGATTGCACATTGTGTGTATGGTCTAAATGTGTGTGTGTGTGTGTGTGTGCAACTTCCACTTGCATGCTTGTGTGTTGATGGAATGAATTGTTGTTACAGGGGTCGAATAGTTTTGGTGTAGACCCAACTTTAGGTTAAAAACACTTTTGGTGAGATGAGAAACCACTTTTAGAAATAAGAAAGAGAAGGTTTTTCCAAGATGAGGCCAATGTGTATTAAATTGATGAAAATTAGTTTTGAAATAGCTGAGACATCCAAAATGGAGTGATCCTAATGAAAGGTGGGTCCCATACACAATCGCTTTGTTTTACCTTGTTTTCGGTTGTCTCGGCCATTCAAAGACTGATTTTCATCAAATAAACTTTGAATTCCCATAGAATGGTACATGTTTTGTACTATTTTCATAAGTGGTTTTTTGGTATTTTGCAAGAAGTTAGAAGCCCATACTCATTTCCAACAATACTATACCATCCCTTTATACAATTTACAAATGTATATAGGCATATCATCATGGCTTGAAATCTTTGAAGGAAATAATTTCTTTGTTCTTTGTTCGATGAATATCTTCACTGTCTTCTTCCTCTCCTCTTTCTTTTTCTTTTTCTATCTCTTCCATTGATTCCTTCTTTTTTGGAACTTCTTCTTCTCCATCTTCTATGTATCTCTTCTACTGTATAAGCTGTTATTTTGGCGAGGGTTTCATTTTCGAGAATTTCGCGAAATCAAAGTTGGATAGCGAATCAAACAACACACGAAAATGTCCCCATGCGCTTTGATAATACAGCATTAACGTAAGCGTCGCCATTGTGATCAGTGAAAACAACATCTCGCGAAAATGTCTATGACCTCGTCACTCGCGAAAATATCTGTACACGAAAATAACAGCATATAGAGTACTTTATCTTCCATTTCTTTCTTCTTTTCCTTCTTCTTTTGTCTTCTTTAAATTTCAGGTACGGACCTACAGTGTATCAGGTAGGCCCTACTTGTATGAATTTTTCACTTTTTAGCACCTAAGAAACTGAAACAATATGTAGCTGGACAGGCATCTCTCTAGAGATGGTTGCATATTTCTGTCTGTTTGACTGAGCTGCATCACTATGTCCCCCATGTCTCAGAGCAAACCTGCACGTAAAATGATGCCTGTGTACAGAAACTTTGCATAGAATTACATACTGTAATAGTATCAAGTCTATTACATGTGTTTCCACACAAACCGTATCCAGTACAATGTACACGTATGTTGTGTATTTCTTTCAAATATGCTTTTGTGCAACACACATCATCCAGTTGGCATCACAATTAGCAGATGAAACAAAAACCCAATTTTAGCGCTTCAAAATAGTTTTAAAAAGTGAGTTAGGGCTAGAAACAACCAATGAATGTTAATCAGTATTTGATATAATTAATCAATGCTATTAAAGCACTGTTAAATATACAAAATGTGAATAATATTTATAATAAAATTGTTTCTTGAATATACCATCTACAGTTTGACATAGAGAAAAATAGTGATAGTATCTCCTTTAATATTTTAGGCTTTTTATGCAAAATTCCATGTGGTACATGTACATGTACACACTTCGTACACGTACAATGTACTGTACATAGTAGGATGTTGTGTGATACAGCTGACCTACATGTCGTATAGTATACAAAAAGTATGCTTCAAATGTGAAATCTCAAACATTTTTTTTTTTAAATCACTGCTCCCAATGGTAAAGAATACCTTTTAAGTGTGCTCACTTGAGTCTGTTCTAGTGCTATCAAATGCATCAAACACTGAAAACGTAATACTGGCAGGTTGAGCGACAAAATATTTGAAATGGGGGATGAGTATCCTGATAGGGTACACACAGGGGTACACACATGTGTGACATCATTTTTCAATTTCTCCTTACTCAGCCCCATGGTCTTCAAAAGTTTTGAGAACAAATATGACAATAAGAAACACGTATGTTGTATACAATTAAAGTGTACTGCACTGTGCTCCTATCCATACTTCTGCTTGCAACAATGCGATATTGAAATTGAAAAATGCAAAAATGATTATCACTGAATCTTACAAATATGGCTGGGGGAGGGGAGGCAGGAAAAAAGAAATAAGCAATCACGGAGGTTGACATGGAGAAGCTTAAATATTATTGAAAACGATGAAATGAAATATTCTTTTTTTCCTTTTTTCGTCTTTATGTTTCAACATAATTTTTTTTTCTTTGAGCAGTCAAATGAAAGGCCACATGATGTACATTGATGCAGCATGGCAGGCACACGAACACAGCCCTGGTACACACAATTTGTAAGCTTTAGACAAGAATATTTATTATGCACAGGAGACAAAATGGTTTTGCTGATCATAATGAAACATTATTGGTACAATGTACAATGTAAACTACTTTAATAAAGTGCAATCCAGTGTACATGTAGTTCAAACTATGATCAGTTTGCATGATCTAGATTTTACTCAGCCGACTAAATGACCTACGTGTACATGTGGTACCGTACATGCTGTACACTGATGCTGGTCACACAAATACAATTCTGACAAGTACTGTAATACTGAGGATTTGATGTACACTTTGTTCACTATACATGAGTACCGATACAGTACACTATGTACAGTATCATGGGCTTATTTACAGACAGTTCAGACAATGAAACAATGTACACAATAGAGCAGGATGCTTCCAGTGATAACAGACAGTTACTATAATCTCCTGGTTCCATGCAAGCTACAGTACACACAACATTATCTATCAAATTGTGAACTTCCAAACACTCAAGTTTTCAGCTTTTGATATGCCATGTGCAATCAAGAATGTTTGAGGAGAGAGTGTATCAACACTGCCTCCACAACATACAATGTACATCTATGTACTGCATCTTCACACTACAATTGTATACAATGTAGCTTATTTTAAATCACCTGTGACAATTTTAACAAAAAGGATTTTTTTTTGTATACAAAGTATACAGTAGTATGGTGTTTTCCTCATTCCAGAAGGGAATGCTCAACCTGTCTTTTTTCTCTCCCCAATTCCAAATACATACCATTTTTTTTTTCTCAGCATGCAATAAAAAAAAAAAAAAACAATAACAAATCCTGTGCCAGTTTTGCGCCAATGTTCAAATCATCATTGTTAGAAAGATTGGCAGGGTGTAACAAATCACTGTCAAACAATGATTCAATGTCATTTGAAGTATCATGGAATTGCAATAAAAACAAACAAACAAACAGAACATGATGCAGTACACTTTAACAAGGTATACACGTAAATCAAGCATCCGACCACAAATTGGACGCAAAATATTCATAATGCGATATTCTGCAATATTATTGTACATAAATTACATAACAGATACTGTACAACTGTACATAAACTGTACAAACTACAAGAAATATGACTACTTCATTACAATTTAACCAACAAATTTTCTGATACAAATTTTAGCTACTTTTGTAAACATCAGGAGGATACTAACATTGTGATACAGTGTAGTGTGTTCCACAGTCTAATATTCAATGGGTTCCCTCTTCCAGGTCTCCCAACATTCCCGCATCCAAATCAGGGAGATTCCACACAAGAATCAGGGAGAAATATCCTGCATGTTACACTATGCATTCCAAGGGGCGAACATAATTCCCAAATCAGGGAGATTTTGATATTCTCTTATTCAGACATGAACAGATTTTGACATTTTCAGGGAGACTTCTGCAGAATCAGGGAGACTTGGCAGCTCTGCTCTTCCAGAAAGTGCACACAGCATGTCTAAGGTTGCAGTTTTGTTTTGTTTTCTACAACTAATTTTCTTAAATAAAATTCTATTACTGAATTTTGCTTGTTGAATTCAAAATAGTGCCATCTTATACCTGTCTGTGAGAGTGTGAAGAAGTGCACCTGACCAAGCCGTGTGTGACATTTACATGTATATGTTTACAAATGTACAGTGTATGTACCATACAAAACAATTTATTGCTTTGTTCGCTTTCTTTCATGTCTGTGTAGCATTACCTGTATAACAGTGATGATTGATAGCTATCAAAACAAACAGATCAACGTGGACTATGGCATCACACTATTCACAGTCACATGATCACATTTACAAACCATCCAGTGACACCCAAACCTTTAATACACAGGATGTGCTAACATACAGATGTACCATGTACAATGTACAGTGTACAAAAATTGTAGGTCTACTCCATTGTGTCATGGACCAATACATGTTGATACACTGTATGCTACAGAGCTGAAAATACCATCCTCTGTATGAAAGTCAAAGGATAAAAAATGTCAAGGTGAAAATGTCAGAAATAAATGTATTTTATTCAAAAGTCAGTGAAATACATACATGCATGCATATCAGCACTGTGAGAAAATCTGCAGTACATTGTGACAAGTACACCCAATATCACTGTACAGTACAATGTACATGGACTGAGCCAATATGCAGCATTATTATCCATACAGAGGAATTTTAGAGCCCAAATACAAGTGTTATTTTGTCGACGCACCTCATAACCTCCAACCCACTTAAAAAGTTTGTTGAACTCGACCAATATTTTTTGCCGAGGCGACCAATATTTAAAATATTGGACGGCAAGAGGGGGATTCCCCAAAGTTTTTATAAACTGCACCGTGATTGGTTGAGATGGACCTGAAATAAGAAGTAAAAACGTCTGTGATTGGTCAATCACGAATTAACTAGAATATCGTTTCTTCTAAAATTCTGTGTTTATGCAAACAAATTTCATATATCAATTAGTTGAAATTGTTTTTCACACAATTTTTCAAAATATTAATTTCACAACAGGAAGTTAAATAGGTTTGATGAAAACAAGTTGCATTTTTTTGTGCATGCAGGCGCAAGGCGACGATTGATCTGCAGCTCTGCATGCTCAGCGCTGCTGCTAAATAGCCCGCGCGCGATATACATGTAGCCGGCCGCCGCCGCTGCGCTTGCATTTGCATGCGCGATATGCATATTACAGTTACTGTACATGTACGTACGTGTGTACAAGTACAGCACAGTAGGACTAGTTGTGGTAGTAGTAGCCTAATTCGATCTTTCACGATCTAGGGTAGATGTGACGTGGATTGTTTCTCAGATCTCGGATACAAATACATCTAATTCTGGTCTAAATTAGCTAGATCTCGGTCTAACAGTAACAGGACGGCTACCTTGGATACATAGATCACTGTTTTATCAGAGACTGAAGTGGATTAACTTGCACTGAAGAGTGTACATGATGATGTACCATACCCCACGTCAGGATCACTACACAGTAGGAACAGCACTCGGAGTCGGAGACAGAAAGGGTAGGCCAAAGTGAAAACATTCTTTGCTAAAATCCTCTGTAGGATAATAATGATGATATTGAATGTCCTATTTTCGATTAATACAAGGAAATATTGGACTCGCTAAGCAAAATATTGGACTCGTCTCCGACTCGTCCAATATTTGTGCATACGTTTGTAGCTCGTCCAATATTTCCTTGTATTAATCTCAAGGCCATCCAATATTATATAAATATTAGCAGAGCAAATCAGTGAAAGTTTGAGGAAAATGGAACAATTACAGTCCATTCAAAATTTACAAATACTTGTATCGTGTACAATTTCTGTGCAAGCCATCATAAACGAGAAAACTACAGGTTTTGTGATGTTACTGTACATCACTACACATGTAAAATATATATAGTTCCAAAAAATTAATTCTTTTAATGAAAAAGCACACATTCTTTATGTTTAACTTGTTACTGACACATACGTGTTTACACAAGAGTATTGTTGCCCAGTTCTGCTTTTTGAAAGAGGTATAGTGTACAAGTACCATAATGTATTATACAGTATCAAGCACTATTTCATTTTGTTAGAAATACATACTTAAAGGGTGTGTACAGTTCTGGTCGAGGTGAAGATTTAGCTCTTAACGTTTTGTGAGATATTCAGAAACCACTCTATGAGATGTCAAAGAGCATGCAGTTCTAAAGGGTATCAAAAGTTTATTCGATGAAAATCGGTTTTGAAATGGCTGAGATATCCAAAAACAAAGTGAAACAAAGAGATGCTAATAAAGTTGGGGCATGTCGCCTTTTATTATTAGCACTTTTTTGGATATCTCAGCCATTTGAAAACCAATTTTCATCAAATAAACGTTGAATCCATCTTAAAATTACATGCTCTTTCATATTTCATAAGAGGCTTTTCATTATCTCACTTAGGAATGTTCAAAATATGAATCCCTACCTCAACCAGTACTGTACAGTCCCTTTAAAGTGTGTTTAATACAGAAAGTGGATGTTGAATTCTGTAAATATCTTTTTAATGTCACTGTACACACATGAGTGATGCAGTACAATGTGACATCACACTCTAGCAGTCTTTTCATTCAGCAATTGCTGCAGACAAACTTTCAAAAATCCATTAAACTTTTGAACAGATTGTCCAATTTTCTTCAAACTTTCACCTACATGTACAGTTGTACAATGTGTTCTACAAATGTTGCTGCATTGACTCGATCCACAAACACAGCCTGTATTAGGGTGAAACTGTCCTTTGGAGGGATAGTATAGTTTTGGTTGAGACAGGGATTCAGGTTTGAATTTTTTGTGAGAAAATTAGAAACCACTTTTTATACATTTGAAATATTAAAGAGCATCCAGTCTAGGAATTAAAATTGTATTTCATGACAATCAGTTTCGACATGGCTGCAATCCAACAACATAGAGGTCCTAATAAAAGATGGGTCCTACATTAATATAAGGACTACATGTACAGTGTACTTTGTCTTACATTGTGTACTTTGTTTTTGGTATCTCAGCCATGTCAGAAACAATTTTTATCAAAATAAACTTTGAATTCCTCTTAAGATGATGCTACTGTAGCTAATATTTCATATTAAGTTTCTAACTTAAACTATCTCGTAAATAGTCAAAACCTGAATCGCCACCTCAACCAAAAATTCCTTAATGTGCGAGCATCACTACATTTTTAATGTATGCAGTGTGATCAATCTTCAGATTCTGAAGGACACAGAAGAAGAAGAAACATATCACGAATATCTATGTTTTGTTACATTGTATCTTTAATTAATACCCAAGTTACATTTGTATTGTTAATGCCTTGAACATCAGATGAGATTTCATCCTACTTCTGGAATCTCTTCTACATTGTAACTCCTGACAGATCTACATCTCCAGGACTTTCACTTTTGACATTACTACATCTAGGTATTTTTACCTAGCTGCCATTTTCACACCAACTTTTCTCAATACGATGTAGCCTGTATCTGAATCATAACATTCTTAATTTAATGTTACACGTAACTGACTAACTCTGTTTAGATTGTTACCGGAGCTGATACTTGTGTTTCTTTGTTCAACGAAGAAATGTTATTCCTTGGGGCAAGTCTTGTATAAACACTTAGTTCCCATCCATAGCTTTTCCTTGCTTGGCTCTGAGCTACGTACACTTCTTGCTAAAATGCAATCAATCAAAACGGAGCTCCATAGCTTTACACGTACAATGTAGGTAATAGTATGCTCTCTATGGCTCAGTGCATACATTGTACAGTGCCCTCCCGTTATAACGAACACGGTTACAAGTGTATAACGAAACTCTGGTTACAACAAAGTAAAAATCCAGGCCGCAACATTATCCACTCTATGTATTACTGTTCATTTGTTCGGTTATAACAAAATTTCAATATAATGAAAGAAAATTGCCAGTCCCGAGGATTTCGTTATAACAGGAGTCCACTGTACAATCTGACCACAGACTGTCAATTTGAGACCTGAGGTTCAAGTCCTTTTGCCACGGCAGTTGTGCTCCATAGGGCACACACATCATTATAACCCGCACTGTCTTGCATCCTTCAGGGAGTTCTACTCCAGGTGTCAGTCCCGTGGTCAGCAGCCTACAGGCATTCATTGTACTTCATCAGCAGCCACATATTATGACATTTTCAAAATGCAATTCAAACAAAAAGGTAACATGATAGCAATGACATAACTTGTGGCTCAATTCATACTGAGTGATACCGTGTATGAGTTTATGACAGGGAAGGTACAGTGTACATGTACAAACTGTAGCACGACTAGCACGACCTGAAAAGAAACAGCTCTACCAGAAAATATACTAATCATAGATTTGGAAAGGTGTGTTTTACCTCCTTGGGAGGGGGAGTTTTTTTTTTTCATCCTAACTTTTATTTTCTTTAAATATGAGATTGCAATTTACATTGTACCTCTGTCACTTTTTTGCAGTTCCTTTCATATACTTGTAAAAACAGAATGATAATGGTATGAATGTAGTCATGTTGTACTTGTTCCAATGCATGTTTGTTTTACATCAATTGTCTATAATGCACAGTTTGTTTTTTGGTGTTTTTTTTTTTTTTTTCAATGCAATTTCCATGCATCTTTCTGCGGTCATTCAATCCCATGGTGACTATAAAAGTATAGTGTACTCATAATAGATTTTAACTGGCCTTGAACAATGTACGTCCCTACATGTGTACAAGGTTGTAACAGAATGATCCATGTACCACAGAGAATTACGCATGCCACAAAGTGTTTTTCAAGACTCTCCATTAACTCAATAGGTCAAGGAAGCCATATCCACAAGTAATATGGTTTAGGAGTTGGATTTTTTTGTTACTGCATACATTTTTTGTACATGTAGTGTTTTTTTATTATTATTGTTCATTACAAGTATAAATTTCATCATATGGCAGAATAAAAAAAAAAAAACTCCTATCTTTTTGATAGGCCAAGTAAAATGGAAAAGAAAATGCTTTGGGGTTGGGTTTTTTGTTAACATACATGTAGTGTTTTTTTATCATTATTATTGTTCATTACAAGTATTTCATCATATGGCAGAATAAAAAAAAAACAAAAAACTCTTATCTTTTTGATAGGCCAAGTAAAATAGAAAAGAAAATGTAGTTTCTCGTTCTTGCATGCATAGATGTACAAGTGTATGATGTGTGATACTCAGTTTTACGCATTTGAGTATAATACATGTACGTAAAAGTCCCTTGATAGTGAAAAATCATTGAAGTGGATTCAAGTTGTTCTTATGTTACAACTGTACTAGCCTCATCTTTAATACAATATTTGGCCATAATGAATGAGCTGTAATCCAAGGACAAGTCATCTTTGGCAAGAATTTCAAGAAGTTTGTGAATACACTTTACTGTACTCTTACTACAAGTACTCTTCATTTAACCATCTTCAAACAATGCGTTGTCTCAGATGTATCTCCAAGAGCACCTGCACCACATTTTAACACACAATCACTGCAACATGTCACAGTCCCTGCTCTAAAACACCCACCCAGCATCTCTCCTGACATTACACAAACATAGACAATCGTTGTGCCTGAAGATAAACACACTGTTTTTGTGGGGTTTTTTTGCTAGAACCCTACTCTTTGCAATGAATGAAGCGGGATCTTGTGCATAAGTTGTGACTTTCTCACATGGGACCTCAATTTTATGTCCTATCTGTGGGACAGGGTGTTTTTGCCTCTTCCACTAGGAGAGGTAATGATTAGACACAACAGTGCTCAGTTAGACTCAGGAATCAAATCCGAGTCTTTTGGATCTGAAGGCAGACAGGCTACTGACTGAGCCAGATCACCGCAAACCAAACTAAGGAAACAAGTTCTATTTGATGGATAAGATGCTGAAAGAGGGAATTGCAATAAGACATAGGACTTTGTACAAGTCAAAATTCTTAAAATTTTAATGGGACAAGACAAGTGTGATTTGCTTTCATATTACAGAATAACCAGAACAAAATCATGGATAGTTTATACAGCATCTAATTATGATTTAACTGATGTCAAACAAATTTTCCACTGGACTGTACAGTAATGTAAATATGAAGAGTTTGTTCGCAAAAACCGATAAGTTCATTTTTGAAGATTTGAAGTACGGTCTCTGTCATAAAGTACAAAATACCTTTTAAATGATGTATCAATTGGTAACTACCAATAAAGGTACATTTTTGAAGTTATGGTCAAAAGAAGCAAAAATTTTCTTATTATTCTCTTTATTTTTCTGCACCTTTAATCGCAAATATCTCCATTTGGCAAATATGGACTTATCAGTTTTTGCGAACAAACTCTTCATATCAAATTAGTTTGAACATTTCACAGAATCGGACAAGAGACCATTTGCATTGCAAAGTAATACAGTGCTGCCACCATTCACATTTTCCTTTACTTTGATAATGATAAAAAATGAACACTCTGAGGCAGGTCTGTCATTAACTGTTTGTTTGTTTTTTAAACACATTTCTTTGGTGTGGGGGTGGCAAATCTGTCGATTATTGAGATATTGACTAGCCCAAGATTCTCCTACTTTCTATTAAGGATTGACAAATTGCCCTGCATCAACGCAAATAAGCACTGAATTGATCAGTGTTTTGGGAGTAGCCATGATAAAAAATCATGGGCGAACATACTTGGGCAGGATCGAACCTACGACCTCCTGATCTCCGGACAGGCGTCACCTCCACTAGACCACTCAGCTTCCGCCCAACAGCAAGTGCTGGTTCTAAATCTTTACATAGATGCAGGGCAATTTGTCAATCAGTTGCAATGTAAAACATCTCAACGGAAAGAATTTCATGAATTTGAATGATTAAGGGCATTGCAAACACAGATACTGTAAAACCAGTAATGTTCATATTATGTGCATTTTGATTTTGCAGATTTGACAAGAACCAGGAATCGTGAAATAAATTGCACGCGAAAAATTTTGTCTTTAATACATATAATGTATGTCACATGCATTGAATGTTACTGGCAATTTGTGAAAATTTCATGCCGCGAAAAAGGCCGTCAGCTCCAATTCATGAAAAATTTCACGCCGCAAACATTTTAATCTTTTTATGCCATGCTTTTAGTTTTAACAGTATTATCTGAAGTGAAGGAACAAGACAACATCAATGCCAATGGCAAAGCATCAGAAAATGATATTGACATTACTGACAAATTAGACATTTCTTTATTGAACATTTTAGCCTTGTCATGGATAATGGACAGACCCTACTATTGATCATTGATACAACTGTGTGTCTAGCAGTGATCACACTAAAAATGTTTTCCCTACACTGTACAAGAAAACGCGATATATTTGCTTGCATGCATTTCCGGGTTCATCGAGAGGCAGTCCCAGCAGAATATACGGTGCTGTACACCACTCCATGTACCAACACAGTTTATCGAACCAAAAATGAAAGAGCTATCCATTCCATTATGTGTACAGTACGTACGCGCCCGCTATAAGCACCCGTCGTACAGTGTAAACATAGCGCTCTGCACTGCCCATGCAGCCAATGCGCACCCCGTGTACTGCATGCGATGCGTCCGCACACTGATACTGTACTGCTTGATGTTGGTTCCGCTTTCTCGCGTGCAGTTATCCAGCCATGGTCATGTACAAACCCTTTAAAATATCAGATGCACAACATCATATCAGAACAAAATTTCCCACTCGAATTGACAAGAATAAAATATCTGTACACATCTACTTCATCATCAGCTTTACATTTTTTCTAATTAAGACTTACCTCGTATCGAAATTATTTCTCCAAAACTGGGCCGCATCCGCCTTTGTGATGCGGTAGGTGTCGCCCGCAAAGACACCATTCGGGAACAGAGCTTTCAACTCCGCTAAATTATGGCTAAAAATCAGGGATAAACGGTTGAGTTGTCTTCTACATGGTGAACTCTCATCGTACATCTTCTCCTTATTGTCTTTGAAAAGTTGTATCGTCTGCTTTGCCTTTTTGTTGATGTTGTCGACAAATATTCTGAAGTACTCATTTTCGACCAGCTCCGATAGTTTATCATCACCTTCATACTTCGACCAGATGAGGCGGAGGTGGTGATAAGTCTCGGGCAATATGTCCAAAATAAAAGGTGGGCTGTTCTTTAGTTTCATCCGGTCGTACTGACAAAGTCGCATGACCTTCTCCATGAGTTTCCATGTCCTTTCTAAAGTCCTTTTCTCCACTCTCATGGCCGGGCGAGGAGGAACCATCAGCCCTTCCATGGTCTCCTTCGCCCACTGCATGAAGCCTCTTTTGCCCGCTGCCATCTCTGCTGTGCCTCTCACTAAACTCCACGTACGGTCAGCAGGGCTCGGCACTCGCCAGCGATTCTACACCGGTAGGGTTTCACGCGCTTTCCAATCTCCGTCCACAATCTTCGCGTGAAGAGAGACAGTCATTTCAATCAAACCCGCTACCGAAAGACTGACAAAATAGACTGCTCTTTCAACGGCTACGTCGGGCGTATTGCAAGGCACACGTAGGTTCTCACTGGTTGTTTGAGATTACGGTCAGTTCCTCGTGATGCCATTACATCCATAGAAATATTTCCTGAATAAACGATCATTCGTTCCCGTGTGTTGATCATTACCTGCCTTTTGCACTGGTTTCTTCCGTCCTATTAGATGCGCCCGTCCGTGAGGATACATACAGAACACACACGAAGTATTCACACTGCATCAAACAGATTTGCGCTAGTTTGGCAGTACGCCCCCAGTGCTACACTTCCGGTATATGGCCGCAACGTCATCGGGTAAAATGGCAGCTTCGGAGGGCGAAGATACTAGCTGGTAAGACAGAAGGACGCGAATATTTTGATCCATACTCTATATCTAAAGTATTTAACACCATAAATCAGTATTTCTGACTTGAATTTACTCACATGCTTTGTGTCAGATTCACTTGGCCTTTCGTTTGCTTGCTTTGGTCACCGAACGTATCGGTAATATTCATCGAAGCGTGTGGAACAAATTGTGTGTTGAATGAATGGAAGGTGTTTTGTGCATGCGAGATCGGTCGAGGGGCATATTGAACGAGATGGAAGTAAATTATGCGATGCGATAAATGACAGCCTCAGAATATTTATTCGGCCTACTGTTTCCCGATCGGCCATTACTTGAAGTGGTCGGCAAGGGAAATAGGATATAAAGGAGACTCTGTTTTTAACTAGGCTTGCTGTTTATTCTGATATTTATAGGCGTGGTCAAGCCAATGAATGAGCAAGTACAATGACAAGTCTTCATAATGTCAGATATGAATGTGTGAATGACACATATAAACACACACACACTAACAGTTAGTCTACACAATGTCACGTCGTTAGTGTCATCTCGGATTCGGAACTCTGTGTGACACCACCCAACATACACCTCCCACATCTCAGAAAAATCATGGTATTCACCAAAGATAGTAGAGTAGAGGAAGATAGGAAGGCGTGTGATAATAATGGAAACAAACAAATGGCTACCAAGCCGGCTAGATCAATGTAGATCTAGATACGAAAGAGGGGGAGAGCGTGAGCTAAGTACAAACTTGGTAGACTCTACACCTAGAAACATCATTCATTTCCAGAGGTAATGGTATTTTTATTATTTTAAAAAGATTTAAAAATTATAGTTGTAGTTTTTTTTTTTCGATTTAAGGGGATTATTTTGAAGAATGAGATTATTTCGTGGAGGTAAAAATTTGGCAACAACATGATCTAAAAACAAAAAAAAAAACACTTGATAAACAACAACTTCTAAAGACAGCGTGTCTCAGGTGATGTGCGTGATACGCTTGAGGACCACGCGCTGTCCATTTGTTTTGTACAGGATTAGCGTGCACTTTCCTGTCTTTTCACTTCAGTTAAGTGTCTTTTGTATTCACTTAGCTCTGCCTATTCTTTCCCTTGCTCCTTCTGAATTCTGCAGGGGCGGATCCAGGAATTCCGTAATACGTAGAGAGGGGGCACCTTAACAAATTAAAGGGGAGGCACGCCCGGTGCGCCCCCGCCTGGATCTACTACTGTTCTGATCTCTCCCTCATGCACGTGCATACGCACACAAATTTAGCAGGACATAGATCCATTGAACTTCTCCTCCCATATTTCTTCCTATGTATTGTCCACTGTGGTACTCATTATCTTCTCTCTCAGGGGCAGATCCAGGAATTCCATAGAAATTAAAGGGGGCACATGCACCCCCCCCCATTTATTTTTTTTTCTTTTTATTTCTTTTGTTTTAACAAAAAAATATAGAGGGGGCGAACGCCTGGTACGCCCCTCTCTGGATCCGCCACTGCACATGTATCTTGTGATCCGTCTATCTACACAGGTGTACATGTATGTCATACAATTTACAACCACTAACACTACATCCATATCTGCGTTGTACAAGGCTGTTCATGTAGTTAGAGTAATGAAACCTGTTTGCATCAAGGTACCTATTTGTGGTAGGGCAGTTTCATTCATTGATAAGACAGCTAAAGAATGTCAAGTGTGCTTATCCCTTAAGAACAAAAGAGGACTTTACATCTTGCAAGTGTTATAGGAAGTAAGGGCCCTTTCATCAACGAATGAAATGACCAAAAAATAAAAACACAAATGAAACGAAAAATAGGCACCCTGTCGAAAACACTGGCAGAGCTGCCAAATCTCTCTGATTCTTCAGTGATGAGTCTCCCTGAAAATGTCAAAATCTGTTCATGTCTAAATAACAGAATATTAAAATCTCCCTGATTTGAGAATTATTTTTGCCCATTGAAATGCATATAACACACAGATACAATGTATCTCCCTGAATTCTGTGTGGAATCTCATTGATTTGGATGTGGGAATGTTGGCAGACCTGCACTGATGATTGCTCTATAGATTCTTTTATTTACATTGTATGTGCCTGTTTACTTTTCAATGTATCAATTTACTGAGATTTATTTCTCCTTTTCTCTCTCATTGTGATTCAAGGCACTCTGAGCTAGAGGAGGCGCTAGTGGAAACATGTGACTTTGGGACGCTCAGGAATATCTGCAAAGGACGCCAGATTCCCAATATCTACAGAGCATCTGCATGGAAGGTGTGTACTTGTAACTCTTTTGTACCCCTTTGTAGTACAGCTACTGTAGGTGGTGCAACAACAGATTAGGGGTATCTTATAAATGTTTTGTTTTGTTTTTTTGCTTTTTGTTTGTGAAGAAAATATGGATGGAAGGAGAATTTAAAAAAAAATAGTTCAGTGCATTTGAAATGGAGATGTTCATAGAGAAATTGTTTTACATGTACATGTTTTAGCTGATTTCTAATTCATACAATTTTAGACATTAATGCTACTGGTAGATTAGGTAGTCATTTTGGATGTTAAAACTGTGACCATAAAGTGCAGTCATACTCCTAGCTATTACATTCATATTATTGTCATTCATACCCCTTTCACCCTCAGCAAATTTGAGTTCACCTGTGGTAAACCCAGGAGATATAGAATGAAAGGTCTAGCAGGCTAAGTGCCTGCTGACTTTTCAGAAATTTTACCCTCGAATCATTCTGGTAAACTCCCAAGTGTCCCTAGGAACTCCCAGGTGAAAAGCGAAGGTCAGCATATTAACAGTGTTATTTGGGCCGTTTCATACTTACGTGCACCATAATGCGTATTTCCACTGCAAAAAAGCAGACAAGAGAAATTAAACTGGGAGCTCATTTGCTAGTTTGAAAGAAATATTTTAGGATTGTTCAACGTTTGATTCCCCCATGAATCTCACTGGTGACCCCCCCCCCCCCCCCATTGACTAGCACAAAAGGGGTATTACACAGCACATTCCATAAAGGGGGATAACCTCTCAGGACATACAACATACTTATTGATGAATGAGAACGCATCTCACAGCCTGGAAGCTGGACTACTCTACACAGTTGTGCATTGCGTTTTAATGGAAACAGCCCCCTATCCATCCTTTTGTTTTGGTATGTTATCTTATAGGGAAATCCCATTCTTATGAGGTTGCCAGGATTGCTGATTTTACCTCAGACTTTGAACCAGGGGGTGTTTCATAAAGTTGTTTGTAAAATTACAAATGACTTACGAGTGACTGGTGATCAGTTCTTGTGCTTAATTATAGAAATTCTGGAGTCACAAGGGGCCTGAGCTTTCGATCCTAGCAGAATCTTCATCAGAAGCGAAATGACAAACAGGCAGGGAAAGCAATCACATATAAGGACTTCACATAACAAAAACAGTCAGGGACAGGCTAGGGACACAGAACAAAGAAAACAAAAGGAGAGGGTAGGAGGTCATGGGCAAGGAGCCCAACAGGTAAAGGGAGGGGGATTAGAGCAGGAGGGTGGACAGACAAAAGGCAGAGGAGGGTCAGTAATGATCCTGAGGACCATGGGGGCAACCATTGAAGGGAAGGATGAATAGGGAGGCAACATCAAACACGATAAGGAACAACAGGGATAAAGAAAGGAAAAGAGTGAAATAGCAATAGCCAGGGAAGGGGGGAATGAGCAAACAGTGAGCCCTAATAATGTGTACCAAGAGGATGCAACATAAGGAAAATGAGACAACCAACAAATGCAAGTAGTCAAACATATCAAAGTATATGTACACACACGAAAACAATCAGAACTGATCACCTGTTGCTCATAAGTTGATCGTTACTTTACGAACAGCTTTATGAAACACCCCCCCCCCCCCCCGCGGTACTTCATATTTTACTTTAAAAAAAAAGAAAAAAGAAAAAGACACCAGCTAAGCACAGTAAAGAAAAATTGGGACCCATTTTAAAATTCACCTTGTTCAAAGGTACCTTCTTGTAAGCGAGCCTGTTTTAAACCCGTTGAGGACGAGTCCCAAGTATACTCAGACAAGTGTCTAATGTTGTCGCATAATCAGCCCGTCCTCAATGGGTTATAAAAACATGAGTTTCCTGTTCTGTGGTATCATCACACACCTTTGAAATAATTATTTTTTCTTCACTGCCCATGCACTCCCCCCACCTCAGATCTGTCTCAATGTAGCTGGGAAGGCCAACGCCCTGACCTCGTTTGACGGCATCTTTGACCTCCCAGAGCAAGAAACCCTCAGGATTGATTGCAGGAATTTTGTCGGTGAGCAATCCAGTGAATGGCATTATTTACCATTTGTACACGGTGTAGATGAAACATAGCCCAGCTTTTAGTGCTTCAAAATAGTTCATACATGTGAGTTAGGGATTTAATAGAAACAGTCAGTGGAAAAAATTAATCATTGTAATGAATGTTAAGTATTGTTAAATATCATGCAAAATGTGAACAGTAATTTCAATGTATGATACGATTCTTTCTAGACTAAACCGTCTGCGGATATGGTTTCTTAAGAAAAATGGTGATATCTCCTTATACTTAGGCTTTATTACAAAATGTTTATATGGTAGGATGTTTCGTGATACAAATGACCCACGGTATGTATCAAATGTAAAAACTCGAACATTTTTTTAATTACTGCTCCCTATGGTAAACAATTCCTGTAACGTCACACAATTATTCTACCCACCATTTTCCTGCGAGGAACATCAAATACAGGTTGTGAATAGAATTAGAATGAGAGCCTGTTTGTAGATGTGATGCTTCAAAATGTAGTGCTATTTATTTTCATTCAATTTCTTGTTCTGCATACAAGAAGCAACATTAGAGGTGGCCCAGGGCCATCAGAAATAGATGTCAGCCCAACACTCTGTATTTAAAAAATATAGTATACATGTATTATGGTTGCCTGATTGGGCCACCAAGAATTTTTGAGAGTGTGTATTGTAGTTATGTGTTTTTCTCATACAGAAAAGGGAAGTGCTCATAACTTGCAGCTCAGTACTTGATAACTGCACACATTTCAGCTATGCTGTAGCTACAAGATTGCCACACACAAATTGTGGGTTGTTCTCTCTCTCTCTCTCTCTCATACACGGTACCCTCCTTCTCTCTCCCCCAACCTGCAGATAAACTAGACAATTCAGACGAGGAAAAACTGTCGTTAGTGAGCGACCTTGAGTCTGTCGTAACCTTCTACTGCAAGTCCAAAAGTTTGAAATACGTCTCGGGCAATGGCTGGCTGGACATCCTTGGCCCCCTGGTGGCGCTGCACATGGACAAGGCTCTCCTATACAATTGCTTCTATGCTCTCATGACAAAATATGTCCCCAGGTAAAGTGTCATGGATAGGTGAAAGCTCTTTTTAACCCTTTAAAGGACAAGTTCACCTTCATTAACATAAGGATTGAGAGAATGCAGCAATATTAGTAGAACACATCAGTAAAAGTTTGAGGAAAATTGGACAATCGATGCAAAAGTTATGAATTTTTAAAACTTTTGTGTTGGAACCGCTGGATGAGGAGACTACTAAGGCTTGTGATGTCATATGAGTACAACAGTATAAAGAAAATGTAAAGAAAATTTAACATGTTTTCACTTTTGTTGCATAATAAAAGAGCACTTGACTTGCCTCTTTCTAAAGGCAATGGGAATAATATTACCCATAACATATGTCAGTAATGAGTGAAGGGAATGTGTACTTTTTTCAAAAGATGAAATTTTGTGAAATTCTCTTTATATTTTCCTTATATTGTTGTACGCATGTGACATCATACACTGCAGTAGTCTTCTCATCCAGCGGTGACTGCACAAAAACTTCAAAAATTCATAACTTTTGAACGGATTGTCAGATTTTCCTCAAACTTTCAATGATATGTTCTACTAATATTGCTACATTCTCTCAATCCTTATGTTAATGAAGGTGAACTTGTCCTTTAATAGCAATTGATGATTCTGTACTAATTTCCTATGGTTCATTGGAGGGTACAGCAATAAGAATACATTGCTCTCATTTGGAGAATTTTCTAAATGATGTAAAAAAGCTCAATGCGTGTTTATTTTTTGTGTGTTATAAGTTATGTTTATTTAAAAGCCTAAATTAAGACTTTGTCAAGAGAATGGTGTGTCACAGAAATAATTCTGACATACTTTTGTTCAACTTTGACCTCTTTCAGATTACATGATGAAATATTCTACATGAAAACAAAAAAGTGATAAAGCATAAAATTATAAAAAAAAAAAAAAAAAAAAAAAACAGAGGGGCGGTTTTGGGCCATTTAGGGAGTAATAAGGCGGACGGTTTCGGGTATTTCAGCTACTAGAGGGTTAAAAAAAGACCCAGTAATGTGGGGAGACAAGGTTGACGTCATTGAATCTATCTTTGTGATAATTTACTGTGCACCGGGGTACATTCATAAAAACCATGACTGGTGCTGGCCCGGTACAATAGAATATGTGCAGCGAAGCGTACACTTCTTCTTAACCTTCCATTCCACTTGAGATTCTCTGCCTGTGTGTGTGCTACAACATGATATTGTACACGGCTTGTCACAAGCATTTCAGAATATATCTGAGTTGAATAGACCAGCTTCTCTTTGTAAGGGCCCCCACATTACTGGGTCATTCATTTAAAATTTGTGTCTCAACCTCATTCCTCGCTTTCCATGTTAAAAAGAGACAGAGAGAAAATTCAAGCAAAAAAAAAAAAAATAATAATAATAATAATGCTGCAAATCTTCACACTAACATTTCCACAAAACAAGGTGTTCCATGTGTGAGATACACCGCTATACATTTGATTCTCCACCCAAGACCTACCAATATACCATGTAAACAAAAAGGAAATAGAGGAATACAACTGTATGCTCAAAAAAGGCTAAACCATATCAGGTACAAAACTTCTGGCAGCAGCAAAGGCAGTTCAAAATTTTAGCTACGTGCAAAAATCATAAAGTAAGGTTCGTTGCCATGAGCTTCTTATTCAGCAGTGAAATGATTTCTTACATCCATTGCTTTGAGTAGGACATACTATGTACAAGACTGAGAAAATGTGGCTTCAGTTGTAATGGTAATGGTGATAGATAAAACAAGGATAATGTCAATCCTGTTTTAATCAGAATAATGATTACGGTGATGATGATGGTGATAATGCAATAACGATGTAATGAAAATAGTAATGGTAATATATGATGATAATCATAGTAATAGTGATTATAACTATAAAAAAAATTAAAAATAACAGAAACAATGAGATGTATTTTTCTGTTATTGAACACCGCTTTTTGCCTGTGCTTTTTAGTGCCCAGTGAGTAATTCTGATTGTAATGTATATCATTTTTGTATTTCTGTGCAATTCACAATGAGCAGAAGACATGGTGAGTGTGGAGATAATCAAGAAAATATGACAGTGAAAATACTGGGATTTTTTTTTTCAGTGTTTTCCTTCTTCCTTCCTTTTTTTAATGACATTACAGAGAAATAAATGAGCTGAGTAGGACTTATCACTTGTTCAGACTACTGCTGATGTACCACGAGCCGGAGCTGTGCAACTTTCTGGAAACGCGTAAGATCTTTCCAGACTCCTACACCAAACAATGGGTGAGTTCGGGGGAATCCCACACGGTCTCTTCTCGTCAGTTTCTCAGTCGGATGGTTCTTGTATGAAGTATTCCTTCCTGTCTGCTGTTTGAAGTAGGCTGAGTATCAGTTCTGATTTCTGTCATTACTTCTAAATGAATGTCTGTCTTGCTTGATTATGTTTGCATTGTTGCATTTAAAGACACGCAAGTCACGATTACAAAATGAGAGCTTTGACCAACATTTTTTTTTTCCTTTGACTGGCTGGCTTTTATCCAGGACTGTTGAGTTTCTCAAGCCAAAAGATACTTGTCACACCTTCGCTGCCTGTGTGGTGATGCGTTGAGATCAATGGAGCATAGATATGGGACAATGCATTATATATCCAGATTCCCCTGTCAGAGTCGGATTGGTCTTTCTTCTTTGTGTCACTTCTTTACTTTCCACAGCCAAAAGTGGGATTCTTAGTCAGTTGGTTGAATCTCTCTTTGAAATTCTTAACAAGTCTGAAATGAACTATAAAAACAAGCCATCATTATTATAATTGTTGTTATTATTATCACGATGATGATTATTATTATAACTATTATTTTATATTAATATTATTATTATTATTATTATTATTATTATTATTATTATTATTATTATTATTATTATTATTATTATTATTATTATTATCATCATTATCATTGTTATTATTATTATTATTATTATTATTATCATCATCATCATCATTGTTGTTGTTGTTATTGTTATTATTATTATTATTATCATCGTTATCATTTTGTGTGTGTGTGTGTGTGTGTGGTGTATACTTCCGTAACCAATAAAGTTTTTCCTGACGTGTAAGTGATTTTCTCTCCTGTCGTGCAATGCCCAGTTCATCACGGTGTTTGCAGGCAGCTGTGGCCTGGAGATTGTGCAATCCATGTGGAGCCTCTACTTCCTGCAGGCTGATCCCTTCCTGCAGTTCTTCCTCGGCCTCGTCATCCTGGTCAATGCAAAGTGAGTTGGGGAGCAGCGAACAAGTTTTTCGTGCTGCACACAGATGTATAGATTAGAGCTGTGCTTTGTGACAAACAGCAGGGGAAAAAAAGAAGATAAAACCTGTATAACGACACAAACACTCTCTTTCTCTCTCATGAAAATAACACCAATAACAGACCAACAAAACAGAAACCAAAAAAATGTCATTCAATTATGTAGCATGCCATTGTGGAGGCTGATGAATTACAAGAAGACCAAGATAGAATTAACCCATTGAGGATGAGTCCCAAGTATACTCGGGCAGGTGTCTATGGGAAATTTGTGTTGTAGCAAAATCAGCCCATCCTTATTACAGGGGTTAAAGAGGTGGTGAAGCATTGGGTGTTTGGTCTAACATCATCTTGTTACTGGCACAAAGTTGCTTTAGCTTAGTGGTAGTGTCGCTGCCGAGTAAGCAGTAGTACTGTGACACACGGGTTCAAATCCTTTTCCAGTCCCTTATTTTTCACCCAGTTTTCATGATAGTACAGTACAGATCAAGCATCCGATCTTATTTATGGACAGTTATGGTAAAAAGAAAATCTTTTCAGCAGTAATGTTGATAGCGTTTCAACTAGGTCTATGTATCATTTATACTCAAATCAGAAATAACTGGTAAGGTTGAGAAAAGAGACAAACATATCAAGGCAGATATTGAAACATAAGAACTGTCATGTACAGTATGTCCAAAAAAAAAAATACAATCAGATTTTTGCACGGATAACACCCAATATGATTAAACTGTCCAAATGCTACTTCAGGGTCTTAAAGTATAACATCTTAGCTCTATTTTGCAGAAAACCCCATTCAGTTTGGTTAAGCAGTCACAGAGAAATGTGGATTGTTGTAAAGCATGTCTTGAGTTTGATTCTTCCAATTATAGCACCTGGATGCTCTCGGAACTGCATATCAATGTGTAAACACAATAGACAGAACTTGGAGGGAAGAGATTCCTGACATGCTCTACAAAAGTCCTCATTTCTCTTTGACCACTTAAGCAAATCAAATGGGGTTTTCTGTAAGATGTGGTCAATGAGATATAGTTTCATACCCTGAAATTGTATTTGGATTGATTCAAGTTCTCATTGCGGAGGGTCCCATTGTAATTTTTTTTTTGGGGGGGACATACGGTACAGGTTACATCCTATCAGATGAGGAGTGATTACAGATAGCAATTGCTGTAGCTGATGAGTATGTAGTGAAAAGTGGGTCATGGGTCTGTGTAACGAACGTCAAGAGTCTACTGTATACGTCATATATTTAGCAAGTTAAAATTTTATGCGAATCTGGACTTCCCGACGATTTCACAGGTGGTTGAATTCACTATCGCAAAGTACATTGCTGAAGGGAGAAAGGTATACGTGCATGTCACATTCGTGTTGGGATCAGAGTTAATATTTTCACATGTCTTTATATTTGCGAATAGCACCTGACTCGCGAAATTCGCGAAAATAAAAACGTCGCAAAATATTGGGCGTATATAGTAATTTGTTGGCACAGCGCAAAGTCGCAGTTTAGCTCTTCAGGGAGTACTAGAAGATCGGCTAACAAAGTAATTAGCTGTTGAGCCGGTGAGCAGATGTCGTGTATGATATGTTTGGATTTAGACAGACACTGGAATTGGATATAGTACAATAAGAAGGACAGGGATATTGCATTTACTTGGGACAATGTATTGAATTGATCGGTTAACAAAACTAAATGAAACGCTTTCCCAGAAATGAATGTGTTTAGAGTTTCAAGTTTATACTTGTGCATGCGACAGCTAAGTGTAGCAGTTTGCATAGAGTGTTGAGGAAGTGGGGGGAATAAAAAGAGAAGGATGACAGTGCATTAACCCCAAAGGGGCCGGGCTTTTTTGGCTATGCTCAGACCGGGGGGGATGGATTCCGCCCCCTCCCCACTGACCACTTTTGTACCATAATTAGCACAAAATTAATCAATGAAAGTGATTAATTGTAAAAATAATGAGGTTTTATGACTTTCATGACAGAACGCTGTTTTCCATAGGAAATGTACACAAAATCACAAAATTGTGCCCGTTTGGGGTGACTTTCCGTTACAGAAATGGGCGTGTCTTCGCAAAAGTATGCACGGACGTTGCAAATTTGGTCTCAAAAGTTGCGCGAGACTAGAACGAAGAAAGTCAAGAGGCCTTCTCGCAATACAGAACTAGAGCGCGAAACCCCCCCCCCCCCCCCCCCCCCGGCCCTTTTAGGGTTAAAGGGGCAATTTGTATTCTATCAATGTGAAATATGTCTAAGGAGTGACATGAAATATGCAGACTCATTTTTCATGTGCTCAAGATGCAAATGCCTCTTTATTGCACTTTTGTTTTCATTGACTTATCAAAAGCATTTTCAGTATGATATTTTCTTTTCATTCATGTTTTATCCTTGCTTTATTCTCTCTAAATTCTGAAGTCCATGCTGTCTTTATACCAAGTCTGTTATTTAGAAAAAGAGTCTAGATTTTCTTCATATTCTACTAAGATAATGGCTTTATGACACTTACGATTGGAACTGTCATGGAACTTGTCCTTCTTCAATGTGCCCAGTTAACCAATGCAACTTTAATAACCCATTGAGGACGGACTGATTATGCTACAACATGCATTTCCCATAGACACCTGCCGGAGTATACTCGGGACTCGTCCTCAAAAGGCTAATAGAAAAATATATAAAGCGAACATCAAGTATTTAATTGAGTAATTTTCATGTTTACAGAATGCACATGCACACACACAACGCGCTGATGCTCATGCACACATTAAACACGCCAAAATTTGATATCCATTCATCTTTTGCAATGTAATGTATCTCTGTTGGTGGTTGCAATCTTATGTGCATGAGAAGCTGGCAGAGTTAGAAAATCAGGAGTGGAATACATTACACCTCATTACCAGTGTATTCTTGGATCTACAGGGCACTTTCTTTTAATCACATTTATAGCCAGCTTTCCTCAGGACCCAGTAAAAAGTACTCAATCCGCCTGAACATAATGTACCTTAGTACATTTTATCAATACTTAGTATGTACTTTGCCTACTAGTTGTTGCTATGTCGGCCAAACCGTAGACAAGCTTATCTGGCTGCTACATTGTAGGTAAAGTCTTTGCTATAAAGGTGTGCACAAAATTTGAATGTGGCAGTAAAATTAATATGTTTGATGGAACCCCATTTTGTGTTTTGTTTGTTTGTTTTGTTATTCTGTTTTTGGGGTGTTATTTTGTTTTCATTTTGTTTTGTTTTTCTTTACAGGGAACACATCATGGGCATGACTGAGGCAGGTCGAGAAGAGTTGGTCAAATGTCTGGCTGAGTTCCCCAGTCAGCTGGAGGAAGATGATGTGGAGGATTTCTTTGGCCTGGCGGAGTACTACGCATCCAAGACGCCCCAGTCATTCCGACGGGTAGGTGATCTACACAATATTTTCGCTTCATGAAATTTTCGCAAATTGGAGCCAACAGTCTTTTTCGCCGCATGAAATTTTTGCGAATTGGAGTCAACAGCCTTTTTCGCGGCATGAAATTTTTATGACTTGTCTCTAAACATTCAATGCATATGCTGTACAGTATATGCCGAATATTTCACAAGGTTTTTATTTTTGCGAATTTTGTGAGTCATCCGCTATTCGCTACATCAAAGACATGCAAAAATTTTGACTTTGATCCCCAATATGAATGTGACGCACACGTATGCATTTCTCCGTTCTCCGTTTCTCCGCGAAATCGTCAGGAAGTCTTGATTTGCAAAAATTTGTCCTGGGAGAATTGTCCTGTCTGTAGTAATTCGGGGAATAGTTGTCGTGTGCTGAAGTTGTCTGGGAATCATTCCCACAGCTGACCCCCCCCCCCCTTTAGATCACCTTTTAGAAATTAAATTCATTCGTCACAGCAGTACAACATTGCTGTGAAAATGACGGGGTTGATTTTCCCCCTTCTTTCTGCACTTCCCCCCCCCCCCCCCCCCCCACAGGAGTACCAATCTCTCTTTGGTGGAACTTTTGCTGGGAATGCTGAGGGGGATGCAGCGCCCAGCTCACTGTGTCTCCTCGTCAATCCGTCAGAGTTGCTCCAGGCTGTAACTCAAGGACCGGTGAGATCTGCCACCTCAATTACGTTACCAATGATCAAATTAGTTTTTGTATACATGCAAGGCTCAGCATTAGTGGCCACCAAAACTAGCCATTTTGGGGGGCTCTATTATGCAACTAAGATTTAAGGTGGATTGTTACGTTTGTTTTTATTTCGGGCCACGTCACTTCTTGTTCGGAGAAGGTATAGTGTCGAGCCCTGGTTTATATGTTTATGTTTCTTTGTGTATTTATTTGATTTTTTAATTGGTTTGATGTAGATCAAAATGTGAATTTCACTAATTGGTAAATTTCTGTGTTTGTTGTTTTGTTTTGTTTTGTTTTGTTTTTTAATGAGGGGAATCTGTCGTTGGTTTGTTTTGCCTGACCTGGTACCTGCCTTATTCAGAAATTTCACCAAATTTCACTCGGCGTTATTTTATGAATATCACGTAATGCCAACATAAGCAGTGTCAAACCTTTACTTCACATTATCCAAGGATTTTACAAATGAAATACAAAAGTAATCCTTGTAAGTTCTTTGTCTTTTCCCTTGTCGGCCTGTCCATCTTGCTGACCGTAGGGGGACGGTATCAGTTATTTTGTGGTTGACTGCCGCCCAGCTGACCAGTACAACCGGAGTCACCTTGCCACCGCTTTCCACCTGGACGCCAACTTGGTAAGTTTACGAGAAATAATCTTCCAACAAGCTACGTATAGAAGATACCAAAATGAAGCAGATCTTCATTACAGTGCACTCGTGTTATAATGAAGACAGTTATAAGAAAATTCTCTTTACAGCGAACTAATGCATGTCCCTACCAGTGTACCTTTATAATTTGTATATACTTAATTGTTTTTTTATAATAAAATTTTGATAACTGCCAGTTTCAAGGACTTGGTTAAATGGGAACTGGCTGCATTGGCCACACTCTTTTGCATGCATATGAATTTGTGATGAGCCCCATGTGAATATGCAATGAGCACCATGTTGATATGCAATGAGCCCCAGCATGTGAAACCTCACTTCAGACTTTCCCCTGTCTCACCTTTGACCTCTGCTCATGTGCTCACAGATGCTTCAGCAGCCAGCCGAGTTTGCCAGTGCCGTCAAGGCCCTGCTGGCGGCCCAGCAGCAGGCCCTCACAGCGGGATCCCAGGCCGCCGGGGAACATCTGTGCTTCATGGGGACGGGGCGGGAGGAGGAGGACCAGTACCTCCACATGGTCATCGCCAACTTCCTCCAGGTGAGGGTGATAGAGGGCGCCAGAGCAGCTGCAGTCGTCATTGGTACAGGGCGATCTCCATTGGCAGACAGAATTCTGATCTCCTATATCATTAGAGATTTCTGATCTCTTATGTCATTTAATAGCCAAGACCTATAAAGATGAAAATGCTGTATATTGAAGCAATGCCTTGATTTGGCCCGCATTTAGTTCCTCCATACTCGTGTTACTCTAGACAGATCAAAATTACAACTAGATTAGTACAATTGCCTCATTTGTGCTTTAGTTGAGTAACAGGGCCTTTATTTAGTTTCTGAAATAGTGAATAATCTTCTCTAGACTCATGTTACCATAGAGAAATCAAAATGAAAAGGAAAGGATGTACAGTTGCCTTGTTTGTGTTTACAATACTTACACCAGAAATATGATACTGTAAAAGTGGATATTTTCTCGCACATAATTTATTTGTGCTTGGCTGGGTAAGATGAATTTCATTTGTTTTTGATTCCACATTATCAGGAAATGAAATAGTGGAACATACGACATGCAAAATGTTCGCATGCTTTTATTTTTGTGCTAGCTTCTGCTTGCACGAAATGCGCAAAAATTTCCACACCGCGAAAATTTTCTTGCCTGTCTATGTCCAGAGCCTTCTAGAGGACACTTCTATGATGTCCTTTGATTGGAGAAAATATACTAGATTAAATTTTCACTGCGTGATATGCAGTGATAAAAAATTACAACTTCTCACAGCAACAGCCAATCAGGAAGCAGGATTCTTGTGATGTTACATTGACACTTGTCATTGCAACAATACTCGCTTTCATAGCAACTTTTGAGATGGGGCGAAGAGCAAGTCCCGAGTATACTCGGGCAAGTGTCTATGGGAAATGCGTGTTGTAACAAGATCAAACCACCCTCAACGGGTTAAAGAGTCACTCAATACTTCTCTTGTTGCATATATCAATTTTATATTTAATACCATTGTATGTGTGGAAATTCATCATGTATGCGTTCTTCCAACTTTTGATCAAATTACAGAGAAAAATCCAATCAGTGAGCATGGCATCTGGAGGCTACTCAGGTGAGTTAACCAGTTTTCTCCCTCATTTTACTTTTTCTGTGTACTTGCACATTTTGAATTGTTAAGAGCTTCTTAAACATTGTTGTTTTTGTTTTTGTTTTTGTTTTTTTTTTGTTGTTTTTTTTTTGTGTGTGTGTGCTTTTTTGGGGTGTGTGTTTGTGTGTGTGTGTGTTTCTGTTGTTTGTTCTCAATACAATTTTAAAGTAACCTTGGGAAGAGGAGTCAGTGGATTGTTTTCTTCTGACACTGACCTGTCTTTGATTGCCAGATGAGAAATACTTTCAAGCTCTTCAGACCATAATGTGACCCTACACCACAAAACCAGGGCTCGACACTAACGGTGGCCCGGTGGCCCGGGGCCACCAAAAACGCATGTCGGGCCACCAAAATTTCAGAAATGACGAATGTGGTGGCCTGATCGGGCCACCAAAAAAGGTCGGATGTTTGCCTTTGGGCCACCAAAAATAAAAGTTAGTGTGGAGCCCTGCAAAACCATTAAAAAGTTGGCAGACATGGATTTTTGTCCCCGCCGAACGAGTTCGAGCAGGGGACTATGAAACGGGCTCCGTACGTGTGTGTGTCCGTGTGTCCGTCCGTCCGTGTGTCCGTCCGTCCGTCCGTCCGTGTGTCCGTGTGTGCGTCCGTGTGTGATCAAAATCTTCAATTTGCTACTTCTCTGTCATTTATGAGCCAATTTTGATTCTGTTTGCTTTATATGATAGCACTACATGGGAGCTTTGAAACTTCTACACAGAATTGCAGTCGTGACCTTTGACCTTGACCTTTGACCTATATTGTACATTTTGCTACAAAATGCTACTCCTTCGCCATTTCTAACCCGATTTCGATTCCGTTTGCTTTATGTGATGGCACTAGGTGAGGGCTTCAAAACTTCTACACAGAATTTTGACCTTTGACTTCTTTGACCTTTGACCTTGATTTTTTGACCTATATTGTACATTTTGCTACAAAATGCTACTCCTTCGCCATTTCTAACCCGATTTCGATTCCATTTGCTTTATGTGATGGCACTAGGTGAGGGCTTCAAAACTTCTACACAGAATTTTGACCTTTGACTTCTTTGACCTTTGACCTTGATTTTTGACCTATATTGTACATTTTGCTACGAAATGCTACTCCTTCGCCATTTTTAACCCGATTTCAATTCCGTTTGCTTTATATGATGGCACTAGTTGAGGGCTTCAAAACTTCTACACAGAATTTTGACCTTTGACTTCTTTGACCTTTGACCTTGATTTTTGACCTATATTGTGCATTTTGCTACAGAATGCTACTCCTTCGCCATTTCTAACCCGATTTCGATTCCGTTTGCTTTATGTGATAGCACTAGGTGAGGGCTTCAAAACTTCTACACAGAATTTTGACCTTTGACTTCTTTGACCTTTGACCTTGATTTTTGACCTATATTGTACATTGGCTACAAAATGCTACTCCTTCGCCATTTCTAACCCAATTTCGATTCCATTTGCTTTATGTGATGGCACTAGGTGAGGGCTTCAAAACTTCTACACAGAATTTTGACCTTTGACTTCTTTGACCTTTGACCTTGATTTTTTACCTATATTGCACATTTTGTTACAAAATGCTACTTCCGGCGGGGACATATGTTACGCACCGCGTAATTTCTACTTTTCCTTGTTAGTTAAGAGCAGATTCTAAACGAGCAGACTCTAAGCTCTAAACTGATGCATAACTCTGTACAAATGGACATTTTTAACCCATCTATATAATGCAAAGAAAGTCCACACTTTGGAATCGTGTGTACTGAGAAAGGAAGCTTGAAGTACAGGAGATCTATTCATTCAAACTCTTAATCTTGCCGAGCCATGCACTGTGCAGTGAATTGGACAAAAAACAGGATGTGAAACTCCAGGGCAACAACAATGAAGGGATTATCAGATTAAGCTGAAATCAAGCATGCTTTATAAGCCTACTCTACACATGACTACTACCAACTTTCAAAGCAGTAGCTCTGTTCTTTCAAAAGCTAATAGAGTTGAAAGTGAAGTGTGCAAAGGGTTTTTAAGAAATGAAAAGAAGTCTCTCAGACATACTCTATCACTGCATTCTACAAAAAAGTGTTCCAGAAAAAACTGCTAAAAATACAAATTTTGCATTCGCTCTGTGATCCCAGACTTCAGAATGATATAAAATGAAATTGCTTTTTCCGAAAATATGAAAAACTCAAGATTGACAAGGTTGACCCATCTCATCTATATTGAATTCTGACGTAAAATCAGGACATGCAACTTTTTGTTGGTTTTGTGATGCACTGTCACACATGATCATGGGGGAGAATAATGTTTAGTTTGTATGCTATGGAATGTGGGGATTGAATAAAACTGTGCTCAGTGCGAGCTAGTTTGAAAACTTTTAAGTCACTTTGTAAGCAATGTATGGTTATGGAGACAAAGCTACTGTCCAGTACAATTTGCCATATTTGATATGTATACTTTTTTCCTGCATCCTAAAAAAAAAAAGAAAGAAAATTTATGTGTGAACTGAGAAGAATGATCTCTATGCATTGTCAATCAGTATGCCACGGTTTTATCCCTCTTTATATTTTACTAAAGATGTGTTGCTGTGTATTGTGTGTTTTGTTTTATTTCTTGCCTTCAAAGTAATGTTAATCAATCTAATCAATGTTTAGTATTGCTAAATATACAAAATGTGAATAATAGTTCCATAGAAATTGTTTCTAGAATATTAAAAACAGTCTACAAATATGGTATATTGAGAAAGTCATGAGATCTATATAATAGGCTTTAATGCAAAATTGTTATATGGTGGGATGATTTGTGATACAACTGACCTCCACATACAATGTATGCATCAAATGTGATAATTTGAACATTCTTTAGATTACTGCTCCCAGTGGTATCAACACAACAGTGGTTTTATAGTGAGTGTGCTTCAGTACACTTTCTGTGGTCAGCATACATGCAGGCAGTCCTGAAACAATTTCACGTCCCCTTCCCTCCCTTACAGCATTGCTGAAGCTGGTCGAGAAGGAGTCGACGTCGGGAATGATTGACCCCGTCATACTCAAGTCGGTCATCATCTCTCAGCCAGAGAGTGCAGGGTCGGACGACAGCGGGGTAGGTCCTGTCTGGTTTTCTTCCCCCTCCATGATTTTACAAAAGCTGCTAGCTTACTGTGATATTTATAGAAACTTCTTCAAGAATTGGAACTTCTGTGCACAAATTGGCAATTTGGAGTGATGTAGTTGTTGAGCAGCTCTCAAATTCAGTTTATGCACGGGCATTCACCAATTTTCACTTTTCTTGTGGGAAAATTTTTCCTCAGATTTTTTTTTCTTGGCATGTATTAAATAAGAGCAAAATATTTTTGCATCTCCTCATCAGCAGATAAGTTCTATCTGTGCCCAAATATGTGAGAAAATGTACAAACTCAATGAAGAACTGTCTAACAACTACATTACCTACGGTACATCCGTAGATATACCAATTTGTTTTTACTCTCTAAAATTCAAAAGTTCTTAACTTTCCTTGTGTTTATGATGTGGCTTCCATATTTTCAGTGATCTGCTCTGATTTGTCTATTTTCATACAAAGCAACAAAATGTCAGAAAAGAATTTCCCTGTAAAAAAAAAAAAATCTTTCATACCCAACATGAAGCTAGAGTGCTAGTTAAAGTGTCTTTTTAGCTCATTCTGCTAATGATGCAATGTGCACTTGTCAGAGCAAACCTGCGAAAACTTTGCAGACACAAAGTTTTGTGAGTTCATGACATTGTAAACTTTTACACTGAGCATAATGAGTCTACATCTGTTCTCTGCCCACTTTCCCACATTTCCTTTCTGTCATCCATTCATGTCTTTTGTGTCTCTAATTTGCATGTCTCCTCTTTTATTTGTCCGTCATATTTTTTCTCTCTATTTCTTTCACTCCGCTCTTACCGACACACATGCACAAACACTTTTCTGTAACTGTAATTCCTGTTGCACCAATTTCTTGTGCATCTACACGTTGCATATTTCTGCTCCTTCTTCCAAATCCCCAATGCTTTCTTGTCCTCGTCACTTTGTTCGTTGTCAATTTTTGCTTGTCCCCATCTCCTCCTTCTCTACCCCCTCCTCTTTCTCATATTCATCTTTCTTCCCTCTTTCTTTCCTTCATTCCATCCTTCAACTTTATTTCCACTTAATTTCCTTTTCTTCTAACATTCTCTGTGTAATCTTGTCATCTTGTATTTCCTGGTCAAATCCATTGCCCTCCGCATCTACTTCATTGTTCTTCATCCTATCTTCCGATTCGACGTTGCTCGGAACCCTCCTCCTCCTCCCTCCCTCCCTCCATCTCTCGGCCCCTCCCATTCACTTCATCCTTCTTCAACTTCCATCTAAGTTCCCTTTTTTCCAACATTCTCTGCATAACCTTGTCATCTTGTATTTCTTTTTCATATCTTCATATCCATCGTTCTCCGTATCTACTTCATCATTCCTCCTCTCTTCCGATTCGATGTTGCTTGGACCTTGCCTTCTCCTCCTCCCCCTCCAACTCTTGGCCCCTCCCATTCTAGATTGGCGATTCTCCTCAGAAGCTGACGGAGAGGGGGGCGGCGGTCATGGGACGACTGACCACCATGTTCAAGTCCAAGTCGGCCTCGGTCAAGGACAAGGTCATCGAGTTCATCAAGAACGAGGGGGCAAACGACGAGAAGTGAGTGAATTGTTTGTTTTCATTCTCCATCTGATGAGATGGATGAATAAGCCACATTTTCTGTATCACATATAACTGAAAAATGAAACAGTGGCGTCTATGAACAAAAGGGAAAAAAGTATGATATTAGAGATTTCACATTGTATCATATCTTGATAAAGAGTTCTCTAAACACATCCAATAGTTGTATTCACCTGTGACAGTTTCAACAACGTACTGTCATCTTTCTGAAACAATGGCTGTAATTGGCAACTGATGATTTGGCACCAATCATCAGTTGCCAATTAGCCATCATTAAGAAAGATGACAGCCGGTCGTCGAAATTGTCACAGGTGAATACAACTATTGGATGTGTTTAGAGAACTCTTTATCTATATTCATCAACCATCCTTGTGAACTTACTTTGCAATGCATCATGTCTTGTTTCTTGCAGGCATGTGAGTAGCATGGATACAGGCAAAAGATACAGGAGTAACAACGTCCAGTCTGTCTTCAGCATCGGCGATGAGGACGACGACAATGGTGAGACAAACACGACATCCTGAGAAAGATGATATCAGAGACGCCAACTGTTTTGCAGTGTTTTGTGTTTTGTTTTGTTTTTCTCCAAAAATATTGTGGGTTTTATGGAAAATGCTGTTTTTCCACCAAAAATAAACCTTTTCAGCCCTCAAAATCAATGCTGTTTTCAAGGCTGGCATCCCTGGGATATTGACAATAATTCCTCTTCTCCTCCATTTGTGTTTTTCTCTATCTATTTTTTTTTTTTTTTTTTTTTTTTATTTGGTCAGATGTTTTGCTTGTTGCTGCGGACTAGTAGATAAGACACCTGTCTTGAGATCAGTAGTTTGTTGTAGGTTCAAATACTGCTCGATTGTGTATGCCTATGATTTCTTTTGTCACTAATCAATTAAGTGCTTATTTACGTTGATATAGGGCAATTTGTCAATCAGCTGCAATTAAAGCAACTCGGCGCAAGAATTTCATCATTCAAATAAAATATCTGGAAGAAAGTTTAACCACCTCTGTTAAGTGTCTGTATCATTTTCAAATATGCACACATTGTTGGCATTGTTAGAGAGCACCATCTACAGTCAACTTGATTGATGTCTAGATTCGTCTTTTTGCCTTGTTCTACCAGAGAGCCTCGGCGGGGCGGGATCGTCGGATGAAGAGAGGAGAGAGCTTGTTAGCACCGACACATGGCTGAAGAAGCCAGAAGTCCTCAAAGCTTTCGACTGTCAGGAAGTCAAGGACAGTGGGCAGACATTCCCAGGGTGGGTGTTTGGTGTCGTAGTGTTAGTGTTAGTGTTTGTGTTTGTGTTGTGTGAGGTTTCACTACATAAGCATGAGTTACAATTAGTATGAATTTTAGAATGAAAGGTTGTGGTGTTCGTGCACTCATTCAGAAAAGTCAATTCACAGTCTGTATAGATCCCTTAGATTAGCATCAGTTTTTAATGGTTGGTGTTCAATCATCATGTCCAAGCGTCAATGTTTTTTGTATTGTAGAGAAAAAAAAGTGCCAATGAAGCACATATGTTTGATGATGAGTATACAGCATGTAAGGGATTTAGTGTTCATTGCACATGGATCCAGATATGACTTGTGTAAGTGTAGGTATAGGGTCAGGAAACAGTAACGTACACACAGTCCATCCAGAGATAGTGTAGTGTGGTTGTGTCGGTGTTGGAGTACACAGCCATGTACAATGTAGGACATAAAAGTGAGGACACACTCCCAGTGTGGTTGGATATTGACAGTGAGTGAGGTGTAATACACAGAAGGATTATCTGGCGGTATGGAGGTCTTCTAATTCCTGTATGATTCTCGCTGAAAATTTTCCAAGTTTCTCGGTGTGTGGCAGCAGAATTGAACAGTCTCCCTGATTTTAGAATGATTTTTTTTACTGAAGTGCAAGTAGCAAATAAGTATCTCCATGTTTATTCTGTGGAACCTCTTCGGTTTTGATGTGGAAATGTTGGCAGCCCTGGGCTAAAGCGTATTTGTTGAAGAGAGATGATGTAAGTGAACGCTGTTGAGGAGAGTTGGGGTTTTGAAAACTCCTTGATGTCTTGTCTTGTCTTGTCCACCTACCAGACACGTCCTTGTCACCCCAACCCATCTCTACATCCTGCGGGAGGCGCCCAACAAGCGCGGCTTCTCGTACATCATGGCGCGCCGCTCGCTCGCCGACGTCGTCCGGATCACGTCGAAGAAGCGCTGCTCGGAGTTCATCACCTTCCGCTACGGGCGCGTCAACAGCGCCGGCGAGACCACCGTCTACGGTGTCGACCGCATCTACATCCCTGACGCGGCGGAGGCCACGAAGATGATCAAACAGCTCATCGTCAAGTGCATCGATGAAAAGGAGCCGGAGAAGGAATCTTCAAAGGAGACGGGCAACGCTGACCAAACAGAGAGTGCCAAGGACACCAGGACAGATAGTAAGACTGATAGTGCGACGGAGAACACGGACAAGGGAACGGGGGAGGAGTCGTCGAACGGCACAGCGGACAAGGGAGAGAACGAAGGAATGAAGGATGACCAAACAGAGGAGGTGCAAGCGGAGAGCTAATAGCAGCTCGGTGTGGACGCCTCGTTCGATAAGTGATGAGCGAAACATTGCGGATGGCTGGTGCTGCAAAGGCCATCGTCTCTGATTCTTGTGCAAAAAAACTTTAACAATTCTGCCGCATAGTTCACAATTTCTTATGTAATGTTTTTGTGACCCAATATCATCACACTGCTTGAGCATGGCAAATGCAAAAAATAGGAAAAGAAAACCTGTGCAGTTGTACTGTTTGGATGGCACCAACAGGGAATTTCCAAGATGATGAAAGAAGAAACTTACATCAGCATTTTTGTAATGGGTTAGGAATCTGTCATGAAATACAGCTTTGGTGAGACTTCTTATTTCTTTTTTCAATCTTTTTTTTTCTTTTCCACTGAAAGTCTGTATCTGATGCTGAGAATTGGTCACAATCATATTGTTATCAAAGCCTTGACTGTTCTTGAACTGATATGGACCATTATTGCTAAAGCCTCACAGACCCTGATACTTTCTCTTGCAAAATTTCTCTGTGGGGGGAAATTGTAGTTGAATTGTGAGCAACAGCGTGATGTATCAAGCATACAGAATGACTTGTATTCGTAGGTCACTAATTCTTATCTTTGAATTTAGTGCATACAGCACCTGTTTCGTGAAGAGAAAGTAGGAATTACGATCAAATCAATTAATGAATTCCAACATAAATACATGCATGAATGTTTACAAATGTAAATAAGGAACATGCTGAATAAGCATAAGCTTTTATTTTTTACACTTTTTTTTCACATTTTTCGCATCCAACTGTAAAAACTCAGACGGCATGCCATCGGGCACTATTTGATTTCCACAACAATGAGTCAAGAATGCCTGAAGCACAGTGTGAACTCTATTTGATCATACACGTATAACAGGGAGTACTATCTCGAAATTGCAAGTTTAGTAGGTTACCTTAGCATCTGCTAGGAAAATGAAAATGCTCTTCTACTGTGAAGTCATAATAGAAAGGAGAAAATTAGGTATGATTACTGCATAATAAGCTTTGCTCATGCTTGATGTACAGTAAATTTGCATTACAGGGAGTGGACAAGTGAACCGCAAAGTGTGACTCCCCATGTTGCGCTTGGGTGCATGAGATCACCTCATATTTGCATGTAGTGTATGACCAGCATGTGGACCCGATCACTAGCGACTGCTTGTGTACCTTTGATGTGATTCATCACACTGTGCTCTGCATTTGTCGCAATATGCAAGACATCCATTGTACTATATTAAATGATTAGATCTCCTTTTGCCTTTGCGTACACTTCTAAAAATCCAAGAACAGAAGAATTTAAATTTAAGAATATTGTTACTGTAAATGTGGATATTTTTGCGCGACTAAGTTTTCGCGCTCAGCTGGGTAAGAAGGGTTTCGCATGTTTTTAATTCGGCGGAGTGAAGACATCAACTACTAGAACATATGGCAAGCAAAAATGTTTGCATGTTTTTATTTTCGCGCTAGTTTCTGGTTACACAAAATGCGCAAAAATTTCAACACCATGACAATTTCCACATTTACAGTAGTCTGAAGCGACGGTGGCAAGGGCTCCTTTGAAAGCGCAAATATCATTGGTTAAATCCAGCTTATTGTCAAAATCTGAGGCAAGGTTACAAACTTGCAGATTGTGTATGCTGCATGTTCTGCTGTATTCTGTAATTAAGCATGACACTTTTGACTACAGATTTCCGTTTTTGAAGTATCATTGAAAAAGAAAATATTTTGATAACTACCATGTATCCATTTCAACCATACTCATGTAGAACTAATATTATTGTGAGGCCAACTTACCTGTAGCTTTTTTTAACCTGCTGGAGATTTCAGTTGATATGCACTATTTTTTTCTTTTCAGCTTCTGTCATTCCAAACTTACAAGTTGTAGCTGTGGCAAAGTAAGACACATGTTGTACTGGTGTCTTTCTTTTGTTTTATTTTTTTTTTTTTGGGGGGGGGGAGGGTTCCTCAGTTCTGTCATTTATCATATCTAGTGTTGGTCTTTTTTTTTTCTTTTTTCTTTTTTTTTTGCTCTATTTCCTTTTATACCTTAATAGTTGTAACTGAAGTTTTGTTAAAGATTTGAATTGCCGCAAGACATTTCATTTATTTGTAAAAGGTCTATAATGAATGCAGTGCAGTGGACCAATACCAGCTTCATTTAAGACTTATCCTGTATATCACTTCCTTTACCCTTGTTCTCAATTTCCATATGAAGGCAATATTTGTAAAGATTGTTTCATGGCAGTGTATGATAAGAAGAGGTGTGTGATTGTTAATCCCCATCATAGATAGCCAGTTGCAGTGTTCAGTGCATGTACATGGCTAGCTGAGAACTATTACATTGAAAAGGCGATGGTGCAGTTCTTTATATCTTATATGTGATTATATGAGTGGACAAAATGGGTGGGGGGGGGGGTTGAGATATCTAATCAGGGCTAAAGAAAACACTGTATACGCCAAACATTTCGCGAGGTTTTTATTTTCGCGAATTTCGGAGTCAGGTGTTGTTCGCGAAATTAAAGACACGCGAAAATGTTACCTCGGATCCAGATGTGGATGTGATGTACACGTGTACATTTCTCCTTTCAGTACAAGACTCCACGATTGCGAATTTAACCACTCGCGAAAATTTAGACTCGCGAAATATATGGCGTATACAGTATTGGGACTCTGCTTATTAAGCAAGTATTTTGTTTCAGATCTCAGTACACCAAGTTTTCAGTGTTGTGTGTCATGAGATTGCAGACATAAACAAACTGTGTTACTGTCTGGGAAACACTGTTTGCTTATAGCTTAAATTGTTCTTTCTCTGGCGACACAGATTAATGTAGCATGCAGATTTAGCATGGACAAATATTAAGGAAATAATGAAACGCAATAACCAACTTGTTTGACAGAGGTTTTTCTTTGGTCTCATGATTAGTCCTTTGTTTTGGCATTGTATTTTCTCTTTCTTTCTTTTTTTGTCAACTGATGAAGCAAAGTACTGGTACCCGATGTCATTGTAACACTCTTCTGTTGGTAGTGACACTCTTCAGTTGGTAAAGCATGGTCTCTTGTATGCAAATATTACCATATAGATACAGTAGAGGTTCCAGCACACAAGCAGAGGAGTCACAAAATGAAAGTTCTTGTTCAGTCGTATTATTTTCTTGGTCAAATGTAGAAATACACCATTTTGACAGCAGGCGTACTGTTAATGAACGCAATATTGATTATAGCACTTGGCACTCCCAAGCACGCTTCCAGTCAGGGCTGGATTGAAAGACTAGAGATACACTCTGCCGGATGGCAAGAGGTCTGTCAGAAGCACGTTATCACATTTTCCCCCCAGCATGCATTTGTACAAGATGGTTGGTTTACTGGTATGTAAATTTCTATGCACAGTAGCAAAAGTTGCGAAAACGTCTTAGTGGAATTTGCCAATGTGTAGAATTTGCCTTGCTGACTAAAATGCTTAAAAATTTTGAACAAAAATAATAGGCATGGGATTATCAAGATTTACAAGTACCATCAACACTCTGCATAAATATGATCTAAGTGTATCATATGGGACTACTGTAAGTTTGGCATGAAGGTACAAAGACTGGGGATTCAAGAAGACACTGTTACATGGACCCATGCTGTACACATCTGCCATATTTCGAATGCCCCAGTTAAACGGTTTTGTGCGGTATGTCTGTAGTTGTTGAAATAATGTTGGTCTTAGTTCATCTCTTGATTCGGCCATTGTACCTGGCTGGTTCCACTTAATGCAATCAGATCCTTCAAAGACAACTTTAGTTTACTTAATACAGTGAAAACTCAGTAGAACGAGATCCCCTGGACCAAGACAATTTGTTCTCTATGTCAGATATTTATTATATCAGTAATCGATCGACAACACAAAACAAAGGAAATAGATTCATTGGGACCGGAGAAACTACAATAGTTTGTTATATCATGTATTTTGTTATATCAGATCTTTTTATATCGAGTTTCCACTGTAGCTAGTTTCAGAAACTTGCATGTACAGTACATCTGCGATCGGCTTTGCTGGACAGTAGCTAGCTTTACATCATTGATTTTTGTTTTGAAGATGGCAGCAATCAACAGTATCCTCTTGAATCCCAGGTCAGTGTATCTTTAAGCAATGTTCAATCCATGTGGTTTGATTGCCACATATTAATTTTTTTATTTTTTTTTTGTCATATTATTCTGATGCAAGGATAAGCTCACAATGTGGGTGATATGCGACTAACATTAACTTTTTAACTCAAGGAGAGTTGGCTGTACTCTGGGGCTGTCCAAGTAGCCGCTGTCAAAAACTTGATGTGTCATACAAGACTACAAAGATTAGCTCATTTGTATCGTTTGGTGAGAGTGATCAAACAATCTCATCACGCATGTATCATGCACGGGTTGTATTTAGTCATATGGAGTGGAAATGGTAGAGGGTTGATGGCAGTTATGTTGTGGGCTCCATGTGGACTAACTGTGCGGTTTGAAAAATATATATGACTATCAGCTTTGTTCAAGTTTGTTACAATATGTATGTGTGTAGTGCAAAAACTAGTGCTTTCAATCTGTAGGAGCACAAACTGTGAAAGAAAAAAAAAAAAAGAAAAAAACTTGTTATTGATGGACGTACAAGGATGTCACAAAACTAGATGCCATTTTTTTTTTTTTTTTTTTTATGAAGGGTGCACGTACAACTTGAGTATCACCAAACTTATTGAGAAGACCTCAAGTGTATGCATTGCGACGTGCACTAATCAAAATATACACGACCTTGCAAATACCGTTTTATGTATTCAGTCTTTAAAGGTAGCTTCCTGTTCAAAACCCGACTGACGAATGAACACACAGGGTGGTTGGAAAGGATCAAATGATCGATAAAAATGTGGTCATCATATTCTCTTGGCCTTACACATGACACACACGTGAAGAAGTACATGTACATGTACTTTAAATCTGAAAGAAACCAACACAAGAATAAACTACATTCATATGTCTATCTCTCGACCATTCCACTTGCGTGAATCCGTGATATTACCAACGTCTGAGAGGTAAATTACGTCATGTTACATCGTTCGTGGAATGAAACTTTCGGAGTTTCAGTTATTGTGTCCTCTAATGCAAACTTGCTGGGATGACTTAGGTTTTTGATTTACACTGCTGACACTGAAAATATTGTACAGTGGAAAATTATAGTATAAAGAGACTTGACACATTTATATTAAAGAAATATCTGAAATAAGAGTCTCTTCTTCTGTCTCCAAATATTTGATATAGTGCACTTACTTGAAGCTCCGTGGAACAGGTAAAGTCACTTTGTACTCAAATGTTATATCAGGGTTTAAAGAAAGAAAACTGATGTTGTAATGACAGTTTGTTAGATCAGTGTTCTTAGTAGTGAGAGTCCACTGTGAGTGTTACAAGTTCCTTCATACATACCAGGAAACCCAGCTGTAGCGAGTTTCCGTACAAGGTACCGCTTTTAAGGCGGTGAATTTGATGGTCTTGATTTTCGCATTATTCTATCAACATGTAGCTGGTCTCTTTCCTAGAATGTCTATGATGTACCGGTTATCACGAGGTGAAATCGGTGCTCCAAGCAACCTCCAGTTTCTCTGTACAATAAAGAATGCTTCTATTGCCCATGGTCGTCAGTAGAATGAGGTTTCCTTGTACAATGCACATTATGTACAATGGAACCTTGTTTTAACGATGTTGAATATAGCAAGATAATCGTACGTGAAATAACAAGGTAATTTTGCAGGGTCTGATTCCTTGTATATTCTTTTGTTTCTTATCCCTGATATAAAAAGGTAGCGTTATAATGAGAATCAATACAGTGGATACTCATTATAAAGAACACTGATGTAACAAATTATCATTAGAGTGGATTCATCTGCCCCAAAGTGCCCCCAAATTTCTTTGTTCCACTGTACATTGTATGTCATTGATTTGCCACCCTGATACAAGGTAACTTTTTGTGCAACACACACATTTTTTTTTTTCTTCATCTGAGAGTTTGTTATACAGTGGACTCCCCATATAACGAAGTCCTCAGGACTGGCAGTTTTCTTTCGTTATATCAAAATTTCGTTATAACCGAACAAATAAACAATAGAAATACATAGAGCGGATAATGTTGCGGCCTGAATTTTTACTTCGTTGTAACCGGAAGTTTGTTATAACCGTGTTCATTATAACGGGAGTGCACTGTAATGAGAATTGTACTTTAACACAAGAACAGGATGCCATTCCCACCAACCCCCATACACACACTGATACATAAACAAACACAATACACTTTTATCTCTTCTTTACTGTCTATTTTTGTTTGTTTTCTACGCTGCTTATCTCATATTATGTTGTACTGTATTTATTACTTTCTACTTTGTGATAGCAATCTTTGGAAGAGGATTAAACAACACGATTAACAGAATGTTAATGAATTTTCACCAATTTTAACTGGGACAGGTGAAAGAGGCAGATTCCAGACTTTATTGACTGTGTGGAGACGCTAAATCTAGTGCTTGGGTGTATTTCTGTTCTGTTATGCATGTAATTATTTAATGAAATCATATATTATTTTTCTTATCGGGCAGAAATCACTCTGTAAATATTGTACATTTTGTCGAGCAGACTGCATGATTTCATTACAAGAACATAGTAAATTAATTGAGATATATGTGTGAGAGAGAGAGAGAGAGAGAGAGAGAGAGAGAGAGAGAAATGTTAGCAAAAAATTCTATTTGGTTCATTTTTGGCCACAACTGGCAAGGGTATTGTGAATGTATACATTGTGAAAAGGATTATTACGAGGAGAAAAAAAAATGATAACATATATGACGTGTGTTGTACGTTGCACACATTATGATGCATTCAAATAAATGAAGTGTATTATGCAAATCTTACATGCTTCTTTATTTCTGTGTGATCAAGTGAAAACCATCTGTATGACGGTGTTTGGTGTATTGTTCTGTGCAGTTGTGGAGGAAGAGATGTACATATTGTATAGGTTTACACGAGGCCCATGGGACCTTTACAGCCCATCCCCATGTACACATGTAAACAGTACCAGTGTACATTGTACCCTCAGCAACAAAAAAAAAATTATATATATATATATATATTAAAGATTATTTAATTGGCTATTAAGCTGGTAGGTTTATACAAAGGGAAATGAGTGAACACATTTATTATTGTCTTCCAAGACAGAAAAGTGAAAATTGCAAAAATTGACATATTGAAATTCATGTGCAAATGCCCTCCAAGATAGCAATGATAACAAAAGACCAATTTCACGTAATGAGAGACATGAATGAAATGGGAGAAATAAGTTTCTGTTCCCTCATTTCTCTTTATATTCTAAAACAAAAACATAGTGGGGAAACTGAAGGTGGAACATAAGAATTTTCTATCAATTCAAACTTTTAAATGGCATAGGGAGTAAGCCACAAAGGTGATAAAATTGACAGAATTTCCTCATTTCACCTTTTAAACAAGGAATTTAATAAGAATGCATGAGACAAATTCAAGAACCAAATATTATTTCAAATTTTCTCAATTTGGAATAACGTTTCAAATTTAACCTTTGTTACCATTACTTTTTCTCTTATGTCTTTGGACTATGGATTTCACAGTAAAAGATTTTTCAATTTCCACCATTATTTTTTTTTTTTATTTCTTTATCTTTGGAGGGTTACAGAGACATTATAGAGATCATAGGTTGATTTTTGCAAATTTGCATTTTTATTGTGTTGAATTTGTCTTTTGTTCTCATTGTTATATGGAAGAGCATACACGCTTGAAGAACAACTTGGCCATTTTTTTTTTTTTGCAATTTATACTTCTGTGCCTTGGAAGAGAAAAACGAATGTGTTCGCTCGTGCGTAAAGTTTCCCTTTTTACTGACCTACCAGGTTGATAGCTAACATGGAATACAGTACACCATTTTCAGCCAAATTAAGCACGAAGTCTATGAGAAAGATGAACTCGAAAATACCTTCTTTTCGTGCTGAGTGTATATTCATTTATCGGTACATGTATTTATCTCTCATTTTCTTTTCTCTTATTTCCTTTTCTTTTCCTTTTTCTTTGGGGGGGGGGGGGATTAGGCTCACTGGGGATGTAGATTTGGGTAAGCAACATGTACTGTACTGTGAGCACTCTCTGTCAGTTGTCTAGTGTTAAACTGTCATCATTTTCCAGTTGAGGCACACTGTCCAAACAAGACACACTGCACAACAGTGCCTTTTTAAGTCAACTCGAACGCACAGACTGGTATCTTTATTACCACTCACTGACAATGAACTGCACCACATTTTATAACAATGTACAGATGTGTATTTCAAAGAGGAGAAACGGTCACATGACCAAGTCTTTATACAGGTCTGTTTGTACGGTAATACAAAGCAAGATAGAGAGGATGGTACACATCATTAAAGGGATCGTATAGCTTTGGTTGAGACCTAACTTCAGGTTTCCAACATTTTGGGGTGAGACAATGAGAAACCTCTCATGAGATATGAAAGAGCATGTAATTCTAAGAGGAAATCAACGTTTATCTGATGGAAATTGGTTTTGAAATGGCTGAGATACCCAACACAGAGCAATCCTAACAAAAGGGCAGGGCCCACCTTTTATTACACTTGCTTTGTTTTTGGATATCTCATTCATTCCAAAACCGATTCTCATCAAATAACTTTTGAATTGCTCTGTACTATTTCACAAGTGTGTTCTTGATATCTCACGAAAAGCCCAATCCTCATCTCCACCAATATTATACCATCCCTTTTGTAACACAAACACTAAAATGGCAAGGAGAGGCAATAGAACGTTACCTGAAAGAACACATACCGTAATGCATATTCTGTGTATTCGGTACATTCTCCTCCATTTATATCTCGTGAGAGATAATCAACATAAACACTGAAGCATTTCACAAAAAGTGAACCTAACACTGTCACAACAACATCAGTTGAAAACCAGGAGGATACTAGGCTGGCTATGTCCTAGACTTGTTCAGCTTTAATCCTGTATGTGCCTCACATGCAAGTACATTGTACTGTATCAGTATTGTAGGTCTATTGTTCATAACCATTATGCTCACTCTTACATACTCGTACACATGTATAAGGCATCGTGTCCTAAAGACACATATTTTGTCCAACACAGGCTCGAGTCTGGCTACACAGTCACTGCAGATCTCGGTAAAATCGTTTGGTGTCCGTGGCTTTAATCAATTATGTTTGCGGAATCTCCTAGCATGGTTGCTTTTGTTGTTTTGGTTGTATTGGCATACATCATTCAACTTTCACTCCTATGTCTCTACATAAATCTCCCTTTATTTGTTTTGGGTTTTTTTCTTCTTCCTGGAGTGAGTTGCTGTTATTTTTCTTTGATGTTTTCCCAATACAGCTGGTGTTGAAGGCTTGGCACCATTACACTGGCTGAAAACTTAGAGTGCACACAGAGGGTTAATGCACTTTCAAGGTTCTCAGCTAATAATTAACAATGATACTGTAATACAAACTCATTGTTGCGAGGAATGTTCAGATTACTTCGAGTCCAAACTAGAACTTGTGTACTATACATGTACTAACTCAGCGGCAACAGCAGTAAAATTCAAACTGCCTATTAAAGTTATCATTCAAAAATGCCTCCGGCACCACTTCGTGGCGGAGGCATAACAAGTATGGGAGAAAGCTAATAAATCAAAACAAGTGAAAATCAATACGCTGTAGCGACAAATATTACTGCAGCAAAGTATAAAAATGATGTACAACTTCAAAATGCAATGTTATTCATCAGTTACGTGTATACACGCAAAATTGAACTGTGCATTTCTCATGCTTAAATACAGTACATGTATTCAAAAAGCATACTAGTATCTAAACACTTCAGATTCGAATGATATTTTGGACTGATACTACTCAACAAATGACCCCTAAACTAAGAGAATACACAACTTTTCAGAAATTTGATGGATACAATCATCCAAAGTACATTGGATGATAATACCAGTAATCATTGATGAACTACAACACTCAGGGCAGGTTTAATAGGAACATACAAACACTAGAAATACACTGTACCACTAGTGTACTCTAGATGTTCTAATCACAGAAAATATCAGTTTGAGTGAAATGAATTATGCATATACATGTATTTAGCTTCCAAACAACTATCATTTGACAAGTTAAAGTTTATTGCTAAACACCTTTTTGATAACTTTAGTATATACAGTGTCAAATAAGAATGTCACATTTAATGTTTTAAATAACTCTGAAAACTGTAGTACACTGTACAATACAGTACAAAATATTTCGAGTACATTGAGTTGTGGGTTTGCAATATGACCATAAGCCAGAGAAGTGCTGAACATTCAAGATACCAAATCTTGTGTTCAAACACATATACTGTTTATGCCGAATATTTCACAAGGTTTCTACGTGTGCGAATTTCGCGAGACGGGTGCTATTCATGAAATTAGAGACACACCAAAATTTTTATTCTGATCCCGATATGAATATGACGTACACGTAAACATTTCTCCGTTCAGTTCAGTACTCCACGATCGCAAATCTATCCACTCGCAAAAATTGTCAGGAAGTTCAGATTCGCAAAAATTTTGACTCGCTAAATATTTGGCGTATACAGCAGATTACTAGAGATACAAAATGTACGATTTAAAATAGCTGGTCATCTTAGTTCTAGCTGCAATACAGTCCTCGTAACAACATTCATCTGTCCTTCATGAATACAAGCTGGAAGGGTAAGAGATGTGGCTGACCCTCTTGTGGAATGGAACCAAAACCGATGCTCTAAACGGCATCGACATGTATGCACACACAACAGACAAGGAGTACTACACATATGATACTATAATTCGATCATGGAAGCTTTCCATAGACATTACCAAATGTCACAGCCCCCCTACTCCACCCCACTCATAAAGCTATCACATGGGTGTGACTGCAGATATTTTGCGGAGGCTCCTCTCAAAGACTAGCAAAACGGTTGCTGGAGTACTGAATATGCCATAGTATTTTGCATGCATACTGTACTTGCAAATTGATACTTGCAAGACAACTGTAGGATCATCGATCTAGAAGCACAGCAGTGGAAACAGAAAAAGATATCATCATTTTTAAAGGAACAAACTTTATGAACTCTCATTTTGGAGATGATGTGTAATGCATCTGTGAAACAAAAATCTAATTATTTTGCCATGTTGCTACCTTGACAAAAACTTGTACCAGTCAACTACATTGTAGAGCTTCTTATTGACTCAAATCCACTTCGACTTGTTTAATAGCATTTGCTGCAGCTTGTCCAACACTGTATGTGTTGGTCAGACATGGTTGCCTCCAACTCTCCTCCCCTTCCCCATTATGTGCTGCTGTTGATGTTCCCATTTCTCTAATTTTCTTATCATGAATAAGGGGAGCTAGTTTCAGTTTTACTAGTTTCAGAATCTTTGGTTATTTGCCTGATTGTAAATTTCTCTCTCGTTCTTCCCAAAGAGTACTTATAACTTTGGAGCAAAGTAAAACTGTACAGGCTTCTGCCATTGGAACATCTCAGTTACATAATGCATGGCAAGGAAGTGTAAAGAGTTCATCATCTAAACACGACACATAGCACCTCAATGGAGGTGTGTGAACATTGTCTTAAGGAGCATCTCAACAGATGAATTGTCATCGTCTACTTGCTCTGTCACTTTCACTGCTTTGCTTGAACAAGGTGTGTCCGACTTGGCTTTTCGCTTGTGACAGTTCACAGTGCCAGAAGAGGTAGCCGCTATTGCATCAGGCATCTCTGTTGATTCCTCCTGTTGTGACACTGCGGGAATTGTGCTTTGAGTCTGAGTTGTGGTATCCATGGACTCTTGACCGTCGGGGGGCTCCCGCTCTCTGCCAAGAGAGAAATAAGCATCGATTCCCTTGGAGGGCTCATCCTCAACCCCTTCCTTGATTGTCACTTCCTTGTCTGCTTCCCAGAATGCAACCAGTTCCTTGAGCTGGTCAAGTCTGGTGTAGAACTTCCGATGGTTTGTCTCACTCAGGGCGGTAGCAAGCTCTTTGGCAACTGCGAGGGCAGCGTTCTCCTTCTCTTCCTTGCTCATATCAGCATCAGTTGGTGCATTGCTGCCATTCTCCTCCACCGCCTTGTCCAACTGGTAGTTTTGCTTCCAGCGGTCTGGAACCATGCTTTTCCCATACAGTGGCATGTTAAGATGATCCCTGGAGCAGAATATGTGCCTGCAAGGTAATCCCATGGAGGAAGAGAAATGGCATGAACAGCTCTCTGTCCCATCACTGCCACCTGACACCATGTAGGATGCTCCATCCTCTACTACAGTTGCAACTATGTCCCTCTCCCTGCTGGCCTGTGATGTACGAAGCTGGGGCGCACTGATCACCTTGCATTCGCATGAACGACAGAGCTCCTTCAGCATTTTCTCTGCGGCGTACGATGTGCATTCTGTGAGGATTGCCTTTGCAACTTCGGGATGTTTGCTCTCTTGAACAAGCCTGGAGGCAGTACCGGTTGGTGCTCTTTGCTGCGATGCATCTTTGAGGAGTTGACCATGCAAGGATATCAGTCCCTTGAAACATTCTGTGATAGTGGTGCTTGGGGTAATCACAGTTTTTAATGACTGGTACAATCCTTCCAGTCGTTTCACAGTTCTGTTTCCAAAGTGCTGCGATCCACCATAGAAGGCTGGAACCCACATACATCTGCAGACATGCCACTGACCGTTGAAGTAGCTCTTGAAGTCGACTGTAGCATGCCTCTCCAGCTCCTCATGAAGTTCTTCATACTCGCCTTTACTTTTTGTGTACACCATCTCCTGGAGGATCTTTCTCACACTGTCAATGCTTGAGGTTGGCAAGGCCTGTGTTGCCTTCTTGAAGGTCTGCAGCACTTGAGACATGCATAAGTGGACCTTGGCCTGAGGGAATATCTTCTTCACTGCGGTTACCTCTGCAAAGTTGGCATTTACAAGGAAGAGCCCGGCACTTTGAAGGGTGTCTCCTCCACTCTCCTTCAGGAGTCTGAAGACATGTCTGAGGGTTTCCTCTTTTTGATCCGCAACCAGAACATGGGCACACGGAATGCTCTTCCCGTTGCCATCGACCACAAAGAAGGTGTACAGCGGCATCTTATTCTGGTTCACATTGCATGTGACGTCGCACATGATGACCTCTGGAAATTTGTGGAGAGATCTGAGCATCTGGACCGTCTGCAGATACAGCACTGAAACCTCACTGTCGGCCCCCAACACCAAATTTATAGTGCTGGTTGGGTCGTCGTTGATGATCTTGTTGATGGCATCCAGTATGGGTCCCCTGTGGTCACTGGAAAGTGAGGACTTTAAGCTGTGGACATCATGCTGGATTACTTTTCCTGGTGTCTGGTGATTGGGGGCTGCAAAGCCACAGCTCTCTGACTTCTGGTTTTCTTTGCCATTGTCCTCTCTGTTCTTGGGATGAGACGTGAAGTCCTCACAAGTGATGTCACGGTGATGATAAAAGCAACCATGCATTATCACAAGTTTGTCCTTGCATCTATCCACACTGGCTCTGACATTCATGGGGCACCTGTTACTTCTCGTGCTGAAACCAAAAGTGACACACCACATTACCCTTTTAATAGACAAAATTTAAACTAATGGTTTTGCACACTTAACTAGCAACTTTCCTTTGAATTTAGTCAACAACTGTAATCTCTGTTACAAAACAGTTGATCAATTAATCATGGCATTGCTGGCCTCATGGAAAGTGACAAGTCTTTGATCTCTCTTTGTTCTTTGTTCTTTTTCTCTTTATTTTGTTCTAATGATTTCAGGCAAGTTATTATAGTGTATCTTATTTTGCAAAACAAGATCCTTGATGAATGATTCAGTCCACTTTAAAATGTTTGTCCTACATTGTCCAAAATGATCCAGAGCAAAGTACCAACTGTATGACACAACCTACGTATGCAAGATATCATTTCCTTTCATCTTCACTCAATCCAGGCATCACATAAATTCCATCACTGAGTTTTCCTAACCCATATTTTTTTTCTTAGTACAACATCTGATGGAATCTTAATTTCAGCATGAAAGACGTTTTTCATACACCCCATTTTCATATCAAAGACTTACATGTAACCCGTCAAAAAGACTAGTCCCGAGTATAACTTAAGCAGGTGTCTCAGGGAAATGCATGTTAAAGGAAAATCAGCTTATCTGTAATTGGTTGACATACTGTAATATAATTTGCCCTTCCCAGCCAAACTTGGTGCAGGACTAACCTTTGAATGGAGCCCTCTTTAGTGGGGCATCCCTTGGAAGACCTGTGTTGCTTGCACCTAAGCTGGATGTAGCTGTACTTGAATTTCTCTGCAACGGGCACAGAGTTCTCCTGCAGGAGCTTATTAGCTGACTCCACAGTTCTGCAGTTGTCCGTGGACAGCTTACATAACTCTTGGCTTTCATAGAGCTCAACAGCAGCCCGAAAATCTTCATAGTCATTGAATTCTTGACCAGTGTGGAGTATTCTGTCGGAAGAAAGAAAGATACTCGAGTACTCAAATCTTCATATTTAAAAGACCACATTCTCGATATATATCTCAGATACATCCAGATATAATAGTCTATTTCATACCTTCTTGAAGAGACACGTTAATTGTTCTTGTGATGTCTTCAAAAAAATATATTCACCCTAAATTGCTTTCCAACTTTTAGTACTTTTTTCCAATATTGTGACATCACAAATTGGTGTAGAGTTCCCTTAAATAGAAAAGGTGGCACATGGAATTATCCAAACTTTTTAAACTGATAACCTTTAAACATTGTGACAGATTTTCATCAAACTTTCACCAAGCATCTCACTATAAGAACTCTCCTGCATTCATTGAATTAGAAAACAAAAAACTACCCTGGCCTCTGTGAAAATAATTCAAAAATATCACAGCTAAACTGCACTAGTATTGAGTAGGATTGGCATACAGAATGGTATTTTTTTTAACAAGAATTCAAAAGAAAACAAGAAAGTAGTAATTGGGACTTTTACTAGTAGTGGGTTCATAAGAAAGTCAAATCAGTCACCACTCCACAGTGAATGAAAATAACAGTCTGAGATGATGAAATAAAAAAAATCAAAAGTGAACGCACTTACAGGACATTGCTTCCTATCATAAGTATACACATGATAAACAGCAGTGCATCTACACTAACAGTAACAGTAACTCACAAAACATAGCAGGGCTCGACACTAACTTCTATTTTTGGTGGCCCACTGGGACTACTTCAATCTTTGAATTACAAATTTTAATGGAACAAAATAAAATCAAACATAACAATTAATTTGGAAACATAGTTGCCCAATCCAGCCACAAAAAGACAACCTCTTTGGAAGTTTGGTGGCTCACCATCAATTACTAGTAAAGTGGACTCCTGTTATAAAGAAGTCCTCGGGACCGGCAGTTTTCTTTCGTTATATAATGGGAATTTTGTTATAACCGAACAAATATACAATAAAAAACATAGAGCCGATAACGTTGCGGCCTTGAATTTTATTTCGTAGTAACCTGAATTTCTTTATAACCATGTTCATATACTTGTAGTGGGCAAGGGGAGTGCACTTTAGCCCCAGGCCACTGGGCCTCCGCTTATGTTGCGCCCTGTTCATAGAGTGTACATGTAGTTTCATCCTCATCATTCACCCCACTTACTGTTGCGGTACCTCCCCGACTGGAGACTTTGTCTGCCCCAGGACTGCGGCTGTCGTTCCCTGTAGCTCGTCACCACTGGCTGGAGGCAAACTCGTCTCATCACCTCCAGGCTGGGGGAGAGTGCCATCCATAGATGAGAGTCTGTTCTCCCTGGTATCACCGGCGGTGTCATCCTTGCTGTCTTCACTACCTGGTAAGACTTCAAAAAAAGGATGCCACAAGAGTCTTGCTTTATTTATGTGCAGTGGTGCTGGTGACTGAGGGTACGAAGGTATAGAACAAGTGTTAACTTCCTCAAGAAAGTTGGAGCAAGATTTGGTCATTCTGAGATCAAGAAACTTAATCCGTGGAGGACAAGTTTTGAGTATATTCAGGCAGGTGTCTATGGGAAATGCGTGTTGTAGCAAAATCAGCCCGTCTTCGACGGGTTTAAATAAATACAGAATAAATATACAAGGTCTCATAGAAACAGCTGTAGGTATCACCATCTTGTTTATATCCGATTCCAGCCAATTAGTGCTACAGCCAGGTGACTCTCTTTATAATGAAGCCATCACCACCACCAATAATCGTTCGTCATATATCGAAGTTTCATCCTGAAGAGAATTTTGCAGTGCAAACTTTTAATAACACACATGTTTGATAATAATTTCTGGATCCAAATTTTTATTCAACTGGAATGAAATATTGTTACAACCATACATTGTAGCAGGAGCATCCTATACTTGGTACATTTTACTACATGCTCTACAAATGGTTAATTCCATGCAATATATAATAAGTACTACAAGTAAATCATGATCATTGTCTTCAACTGGAAATCTTTTGATCATAGCATTTCTTTCAGCAGGCAACACTCAATTTCATCTTTAAAATAGTTTTATTTTTAGCATGTAATTCTTTTTTTTTTCACACGGTCCCGAAGTGTTTGCTTGATCAAATTTGTTTGTTCATTATATCTCATTCACTGTGTCAAAACCCACTGACTTTTAGCGCATTATAATCCGTACTGCAAATTAAACTCTGCTCATTTTGGTTTTTTTTTTTTCCGGCATTGGTCGTTTCATGTGATGTGAATAACCACATGATATAGTATGCACTTATGCACTGTGAAAACCTTGTGAGATATTGCACACTAAACAACATGCAAAGCTTGAGAAACGGTACGGTACCATCACTGATCACTATAATGAAAAAGTTTTTTCTTTTTTTTTTTCTTTTTTTAGCTAAATGCATCAAACACAAAATTTCATTCCAGTAACAATACAGTCTGCATATTCAAAAAAAAAAAAATATATATATATATATCAATCAATCAAAGGCAAAAAAAAAAAAAAAAAAGAGTTAAGGAATTATTCAATTAATACCGGTACCTTGCGGAATTTCATCTTCCGAGTCTTCCATTTTCACTGAATAAAGCTGCACGTCATCTTGTCCGTCAAGAAAATCTGCACGACCGCTGCTCTCCTCTGCTCCATCAAACTCCTGTTTGATTCCCGATGCATCCAGGACAGGACCAGATGCTTCCTGTGAAAATCCACATCAAAGGGTGGCATTCATACTTCTCTCTAGTAAAGGATGTCTGTGACAGCTATGTGAATTATCTCCCTATGGATTTCTTACAGTACAAATGTATGTGGGTAATTCCATGAAGTTGGGGCAGTGTCCATGTAGCATCGTGATATTTGAAAAATACATTTCAGCATAACTCAATGTTGATTATGCTATACATTTATTGTTTGTAAGCTTTACATTTGCATTGAGGCCACACATTTTCCTGGAAATTTTGTGCCATTCAGACTCAATTTTGATGAAGTTATTAAACAATATGTAACGGTGTCCTGTAGCATCGTGACGTGTCCATGTAGCATCGTGAAATTTTAACATTTGGTCCTAAGAGACAAATTATGGCAATTAGCTTGACCAAAATTTGATGCAATATGCATATTTACTAGATTAGTCAGATAGCTAAATATCTCAAATTTCCTGTACACAGTTTTAATTTTAAAAGAAAATTACAAAATGTATCACGATGCTACGCGGTGTCCTTTTTTGTTACATTTGGTGGACACCGTGTAGCATAGTGACACATTGTGTAATTTTCTTGTAAAAGTAAAACTGTGGAAAACAGAGTTAAGATATTCAGCTATCTGACTACTCTAGTAATTATGCATATAATATCAAATTTTGGTCAAGCTAATTGCATTAATTTGTCTTCTAGGACCAGATTTTCACTATCACGATGCTACATGGACACGTCACGATGCTACAGGACACCGTTACATTTTTTAAAAATAACTTCATCAAAATTGAGTCTGAATGGCACAAAATTTCCAGGAAAATGTATGGTCTCAATACAAATGTAAAGCCTATAAAGAATATATGTATAGCATAATTAGTATTGAGTTATGCTAAAATGTAACACTTTGTGCCCCAACTTCACGGAATTACCCATGTAAGACATTGAGGACGAGTCCCGAGTATACATGGGTAGGTGTCTATGGGAAATGCGTTTTGTAGCAAAATCAGTCCGTCCTCAATGGGTTAACTACATGAACAAAAAAAAAACAAAAAAAAAGTTACAGATATCCAGGTGAAATCATTTACACGTATTATTTTTATGGACAAATGTCATCATTTACTTGGCAAATTAGAAATAATTTTAAAATTGGATGGAAATGGACATTAAGAAAACTGTGGTGGAATTCGTTTGAATCATTATGTAAACTACACGATTTACAAGTACAAATGTAAACAATACTTTTAATACATAATTGTTGTGTTGTGCAAGTTAATTCAAACGAATCTCATGGGATGAGAACTGTTTAATTATGGAAAAACAAAAGTTTCAAACATTATGCATTTGTACCGGTAGTTTCAGTACCATACTTTGTTGCTGCATTTTGTTGTTTTTTCCTTCTTCTTTTTTTTTTATATGAGCTGCCAAATATTGCAAAATAGTACATTGTAGGGCCTAGTGCTGTCACTGTTCATTACCCTCATCCTTTCAGTTTCAGTCTTTAAAGGACAAGTTCACCTTCATTAACATAAGGATTGGGGGAATGTAGCAATATTAGTAGAACACATCATTGAAAGTTTGAGGAAAATCGGACAATCCGTTCAAAAGTTATGAATTTTTGAAGTTTTTGTGCAGTCACCGCTGGATGAGAAGACTACTGCAGTGTATGATGTCACATGCATACAACAATATAAGGAAAATATAAAGAGAATTTCACAAAATTTCATCTTTTGAAAAAAGTACACATTCCCTTGACTCGTTACTGACATATATGTTATGGGTAATATCATTCCCATTGCCTTTAGAAAGAGGCAAGTCAAGTGCTCTTTTATTATGCAAACAAAGTGAAAATATGTTGAATTTTCTTTACATTTTCTTTATACTGTTGTACTCATATGACATCACGAGCCTTAGTAGTCTCCTCATCCAGTGGTTACAACACAAAAGTTTTAAAAATTCATAACTTTTGCATCGATTGTCCAATTTTCCTCAAACTTTCACTGATGTGTGCTACTAATATTGCTGCATTCTCTCAATCCTTATGTTAATGAAGGTGAACTTGTCCTTTAAGTTAAAACTGATTTCTTCTGGATTGATTACTACAATGTCACCAGGTTTGTACAATGTATTCATGATCACAGTTTGTGTGGTTTAGAAGTGGTATTGCAGAGAATGAACACACATTTCCTTTACTGAAACAATGACATTAAATGCTGCATTTTGTCAAGAATGTGTAGGCCATTTACCATCTTTAAAAAAATAAAAAGCAAGAGTCAAGAGAAAAACTTGAAAAAAAAAATACATAGTTTCAGGTAGTCTATTCTAGCCGCCTCCCCCCCCCCCCCCCATTCCTTCTTTAAATTCATTCCCTGAATTATGTTGGTGATGGTGGTGGTGGTTGTTGTTGTTGTTGTTGATGTTGCTGCTGCTGCTGCTTCTGTTGTTCTTTGACTTTCTTTTCACACACACACACACACATCAACCATGCGCCGATTTAGGCATTATATCATAGGCCTTCTGTATGCATCACTGTAATTAACTATACACAGCCCTGTCGCTGTACACAACGGGTATGCCGTGCTTTGCACAGCGTCTGGTCAGGCTACATTGAAATCTAGATTTCTACCCATCTTTAATAATATCTATTCTATGCCATGAACCAAGATGTGAATGAAGAGGTGTGCACCCTACTTGTTGTCAGCCTTTTATAAATATTGTTTTATACTAGGCTCTAGAACGTCTAGATCCATTTGCTTTTTATTTCCATCTGTTTCTGCAGGCTCTCTATATCGTTTTTTCTTCATTAAAAGCAACTGAGAACCCACAAGTTCAATATTGATCTGTTTCAGTTCTATGTACGTGTACATGTAAATATACTACACAAAGCTTCAGAGGGTTTTTAGTCTGGTGACTCAAAAAGGGATCCAGAACACCGAATACTTTTTGCTCACCTGTTGATGTTGTGATGTTGCTGCTGATGTTGAACACAGCAAAGTGTCAACTGTCACCACGGGTGCACTCACACTTGGTGCATTTCTGATGCAACTGGTAGGCCTATTATTGGTCTGTTCCAGAGCTGAGATCAACAGGCTCATTTGCCGCTTTTGTTCTTCAGCGACCCCAGAACTCCGCGGGAGAGACTTGGGCCGACGATGGCAGGCCGACGAAGTCATGGCGTACCTCCGCCCATCGAAGTCAGCGGCATTCAGTGAAGCGACGCTGGTCGCTCGCAGACAGTGGTTCGTGTATTTGTGCGAACATTTTGCCTCAGTTGAGATTCTGACCATCATCATTCCCAGGTTGTTCTTGCCAAGAGGAACACCCTCATACCAGTGAACAAGGTCGGGGTGAAAGGTTGTCTTTGGCCGCTGCCAGAAGTACAGGCACGCAGGATCAAGACGCGACAGGTAAGTGCAGAAAGACTTCACGGGGCAGCCACCGACTGCATACTCGTTCTCGTACATCCTGGTCATCCTAGCACTTGAGCTTTGCACTGCAGCAAGTTCACTAACCTCACCACCATCATCACGATCATGTTCATATTTCCCTTTTTTACACTTTTTGAAATATATGTACCGTCGACTTGATGAGTCAACAGCGAGATGGAAGTCACTCTTTTTCATTTCGCGTAAATTGTCTCGCCCACAATCGCAGAAATTATAGAGCAAAACATCGATAAAGACTTTATTCTGAAGGCCCCTGGGAGTGGAAACGTCCAGAGCAGACGACTTCCGAATTTTGATCATGTCCTCTTTATGTATCGGGTCCTTGCGTCTCATTAATCCTTTGCCTTCGGCCCTTAGCCTTCGCATCACAGCCCGGTGCATGTCGTTGGCTGGTTGAAAACGTTTATCATTTGCGATGTTGATTGATTTCACATTTTGAAAATGGCGCGTCAAACCATATCGGAGCGAGATCATGCTACTCACGGCATAAGCATCCCCGTTCGCCCGCCGAGCTTCCGCGTAGAAACGACGCAGGAATTCGCACAGTTCGGCTGGGTCCTTCTGCTCTATCTCGGCCAACGTAGTGTCTCTTTCCTTCGCGTAGAGCGCGAGAATGTTGACCGAATGCTTGATGAGATCCTGGGTGTTTTTCGAATGTTTTCCTCTATAACTAACATTTCTGGAAAGCTCATCGTCGGACAAAGATGGAAATCGAGGGCCTTTCTTGGCCATCGAGAAAGCCGTGCTTCTAGACGACGAGGCCATTGTTGCTGTGCAGGGCCCGGTGAAGCCAAAATACGCTCGCTCGCTCGCGATCGCTCGCGCATCGCTAGTAGTAGTCTATTCGTACAGCAATGTACAGTACATGTAGTCAGTACAGCTCCACAGCTAGCTCGCTGTAGCTGAAATTCTCTGTGTTTTTATGCATTGATTTTCAATACGTGCGTGTACGTGCGCTTGACAATCTTATTCACGCGTACATGCTGCTGGAAGTGGTCGACCTTATGAGTTGATTTATCGGCGTTCTTCTGCGGTGCGTGTACCCGACACGCAGCGACGTCCTTGAATGTTTTCTCTTCGTGGTCGATCGGAATGTTTATATGTAGAGTGAATGGCGAAACCCCGAAGAAGCAAAATACCAACGATTATTATAATTTTTTTTTTAAAGTATCAGTGAAATCATGTAGGTAGAAGTACTAGAACATTGTACCTCCATCCAAATAGTCAAATCATCAAAACTTTTTTTAATGTTTTTATTGAACAATAGATAACATATGTACAAAAATGGGTATGAACACACTTGAAGCAACAGAACAAAGCACTGAAAAATAAGAAATAAAAAAGTAATAAAAGAGAGAAAAAAAAGGAAAAAATGCAGTCACAGATAAATAAGAATATATGCTGACCCGCGGGTATCCACTATGATGTATCCAATCGCATTAATTTCAGCGAAATACCAGTATTCGGGCCTCCCCCAGGATGACCCGAAGATCATCTCCTGTAAATATGATGAGTTTGTTTGCAAAAACCGATAAGTCCATTTTTGAAGATTTTGAAATACGGTCTCTGTCATAAAGTGCAAAATTACACCTTTTAAATGATATATTGATCACTACATAAGGTATATTTTTGAAGTTATGGTCAAAAGAAACAAAAATTTTCTTATTATTCTCTTTGTTTTTCTTGACCTTTAATCGCAAATATCTCCATTTGACAAATATGGACTCATCGGTTTTTGCAAACAAACTCTTCATATATATTGCTTCATTTCAAACTGCCACTTACACATATATACCAACATGCAGGAGAGTGCATGTATAGAGACCACCACACTATAGGGAGGCATGCCTCCCTGCTTATGCATTCATCATTCGCGCGGCGTTGTCCACAACGTAGATTGTTATGATAGCCATGGGACCTGCCCCGATCTCCGGACTTACAACCTGTCGACACCGCCATCCATGGAAACATAAACCCAAGCTGCTTCAAGGCTCCTAACTAATAAAAACAGACGCGATCGAGCGACCACCCCAGTAGGGGGTCAGTGGGAATCCCGCGGCGGGCCAGACTGCAAAAGTGTATGAGATGCTTTAACATGTACAATGTGCATTTGTTATGAACTTCATCGAGAACAGCCCAACGATTTATATTACCTATACGAGGTAGTTTTGCGAGGCAATTGCAGTTGTTATTTTGCAGGGTCAAAGGTCAGCAGTCAATATTCGTTTCGCCACGTCGCTGCGTGTCGGTTACACCAGGGAGGTGACCTCCCTGGTTACACACACCGTTCCGTACACAAAACAATGTGTGCAAACAGTGCAATCTTCCGGTTTTCGCCATTCACTTTACACAGGGAGGTGGGAAGAGAAAGAGTGGAATCTCTCTCCCCACCTCCTTGCTGCTTTAAATGTAAACATTCCGATCGACCACGAAAAGAAAACATTCCAGGACGTCGCTGGGACACCGGTGTCGGTTACACGCACCGCAGAAGAACGTGTGATAAATCAACTCAAACAAGGTCGACCACTTACAACAGCATGCTACGCGTCAAACAATGACTAGTCCGTCCATTCGTGCTCAATAATTGCACAGTGACCATCAGTTTTACAACTCTCCGAATTAAAACAGAAGTAAAAATAAAGTGTAAAAGCGTTCAGATGTTTGAGGCTCGCCTGTTACAACTTCATATATCTTTGAAGTTGGAGTTGTATGATATACATTGATGAACAACAATTATTCGACATGTTGATGATCTATGGGTAGTCAAGTGGCTTGATCTATCATAGTGTATAGCCGTATTCACATATTTTCTTAATTTATACCTAGGGGATAGGTAATAATTATGATATTGACTGGCATTGAGGGAGATACCAGATAAATATTGCCCGCACTGAAAGAATATTGTCCTCGTCTTCGACTCGGGCAGTATTCTTTCAGTTTGGGCAATAATTATTTTCTGGTATCTCGATCCCTCGAGGCCAGTCAATATTATATAAATATAACTGCTGGCCTCCACGACCCTGCAAAATACCAACTGCAATTGACTCGCAAAACTACCTCGTATAGGTAATAATAGTACACATTGACCGGGCTATAATTCAGGGGCGGATCCAGGAATTCCGAAAAGGGGTCCGAGGCGGGGCAACAAAATTATATTTCTGGAGCCAAGTCTCCAGTCCAATTTTCCCCATTTATAACGGATTATAATTTCATCGGCTGACAAGCAGTAATTCTCTGCCATAGTGCCACTACAATCGATAATTAAAGGGAGACGTCCCCTTTCATTTTTTATTTTTATTTTAGAGGGGGCGTGCACCCGGTGTGCCCCCCCCCCCCCGATCCGCCACCGCGTTTCGCTATTAGTAGCAGTTAGGCCATATTCTGGACGTAATCACAATACCTTCTCGCCTGTTTATTATCCATGACTCCCGTTTAATTAGGTTTTCCCGACCATGCAATTTCGCACTTATGTCAGTCCATTTGAGAGATGGTTCAATCACAATTTAGCAAAAACCTCGTTGTCGCACAGTAGGTGTCTATATAGCTGTCTTTAAATTGCAACTTGTGCATTCAATTTAGCATTTGCCGCATACTGTTGCTGTAAGAGGCTTTCGATTCGTAAAAGGGGCATTCAAATTGGCTGGTACTCTGTCATTCATTCAAATTTGCCATCACTCGCCGGAAAGGGTATTTGAGTCATTCAATTTCGCAAATGGGCAGTCAAATTCCAAACATTTCCCTTCAGATCTACGTCATGTTATTTCTTTTTTGAAAAGGTGAGAACTTTTATTTCTATAAACATATGTGACTTTTTGTTTCATCCACACACTGTTAAGCAGTAAAAGTATATAAATGTATCATATTTTTGACCCAATAATAACTCGAGTTTGTGGTTCTGTATAATAGCTCCCCTTTTCTTTCATACAAATTGTATGCCATTATAACAAATATGCCTACATACTACAGATTAACTTCATCTTCTTACAGTCAGGACAACACAAGTTGGATACAGACGTAAGCCTCTACCTCAAGAAGACAGAGAAAGAATTATAGATCATAACCTCGGACTTCCCATACTGCATGGCCGACACACTCGGAATATTAGCAGCGCTCAACGGCCAAGGTGGCCACATTCACTATCTTCGGACTGACGGACTAAGAGACTGAATATAAGCACATTGGGAGAAAAAAAAAAAAAAAACTTTTGCCAAAATTTCTAAAATGAATACGAAAATATGAAATGTAATAATGCTTACAAAACAAATACTGTGATGTAAAAAAAAATAAATATAAAGAAAAACCAAATCATAAACACGTCGTGTGCTAAATTGACTGCAAAAGCTGTTAAATTGCAATGGATGCCCAAAAATGAATTCGAATGAACGAGCGCAGCACGTATACCCTACGTGATCACGTGGCTATCCTGTTTCTAAATTGACTGAAGGAATAACAAAATGGTGCTTGTCTTACGAATTTCAGTTTAAAAGGTGTTAAGTAGAATGAGGTTAAAGGTAATTTCTGAATGCTCCAATATGAATTTGAATGAAGAGGTCATAAAAATTGAAATACCGAACATGTCATGGATTTTGTACGCTAAATTTTGCTTGAATGCAGCAATAAAGAATTGGAATGACAAAAGTGCGAAATTGGCCGGGAAAACCTATATTAAAAAAATACATTAATAATAAAATCCCCTGTCCCGCAGATCAACACAGACTTACTGATCAAGGCAGTTGGGTCCATGCCATTGAGAACGAAAATTCATAATTATATCAGTCTGGATAGCATTCATTCGTTATTGCCTGTATAGAACTCAATATGCAGCTCTTAGCTTACGAATAAACATGCAGAGCAGAGCATTATGTCCTATGATTAGGCCAGTCACTCCAGTAACCATGGTAACGATTTGTTATACTGCTTATAGGCAAATGTAGGCCTTTTTGGCACACGTATATATACGTACAAGTTTAATATGTTTAAAGGACAAGTTCACCTTCATATACGGCATGTGGAATGAGTGAATGCAGCAGCATTATTAGAACACACCAGCGAAAGTTTAAGGAAAATCCACACCCCATTCACCTTAGTGTCTGCGCAGTCACTGCTGGATGAGAAGACTGCTACTGTGTGATATGATGCCACATGCGTACAATTTACGATATAAGGAAAAAATAAAGAGAATTTCACAATTTGTTTGTTTGTTTGTTTGTTTGTTTTTTACAAAAGTGCACATTTCCTCAACTTGTCGCTGATGTATGTTAAGGGTACTATTATTCCCCTACCTTCTGAAAGAGGCAAGTCAAGCATTCTTTTATTATGCGAGAAAAGATTTTCCCAAAGATTTTCTTATCATTAATTCTCTAAATTCTGGATGCTTTTAATGCAACTGTCTCTGAGTCTGAACCATAATGGATATAGCATGTTTTGCGATGAAACTCTTCATGTGTAAATTCAAACACCGTACACACACATCGGGCCTACGCATACACACACACACACACACACACATTATTATAATTATGATATGCTTATTATTGTCTATATATAGCCTATAGAGTTTTGTCCCACTTCACTCCAACCAATGTCAAACTTAAGGGGGAGGCCCATAACACACCCCGCGGTTCAAGCCTTTTTCAAATCAATAATACCACAATTTTGATATGAGACTTTTATGAATATGGAGTCACAACCCATCATGTATTGTGGTCTAGCATCAGAAGTCTTTGGGTCCGAGACATGAGAGCCCCATTCTAAACATCAGAGAAGTTATTGGAGCAAATTCATCAAATCATTTTTGTCCCACTTCTCCCCACTCCGCTCCCCTATACGTATACACACCCACACACACGCACACACACACATACACACCCACACACATACACACACACGCATACACACACACACACGCATACACACACACACACACATACGCACACACACACACACCTTAATAATAAAAGAGCACTAATAATGATACTTTCAGACTTGAGAGCTCAGTTGCTTTTATCATACCGTATCAAAATAAACCTCACCACGTTGACAGGATCGATGGATTACATACTAAGTACAATAGGGAGTTTTCGATTGGGTGAACGAGAAGGACGTGCCGCCGAGCGCAACCGTACGTCAAGGCGTCACGTCTGTACGTTGACCCGCTGCTAAAACACATTTCGATTTCGGGCACCGGCGTCACGTCTCGTGCGTGGCGTGTGCAGGAGGCAACCTGTGCCTTGCGTGCATATACTAGTATGCGGAATTTGTGACTCGTTTCTGTACTTGTAATATTTATTTTGTCTTTGACTAGATGCGTATCCTGGGAGGAATTATGCGGATTTTAAAACATGATGCATGGTAAGACTACTAGGCAAATGCACTGCTGCACTAGCTAGGCCAAAAGCACCAAGATCTGTTTGCGTAAAGCATTACGTGTGAATGCATGTGTGGGACTACGGTAGGCAGTTGAAAGTGCGAAACAGTGAAAACGGACAAATAAAGTAGGTACCAGAGGCTGTAGTTTGTGTGTCAGCGCTGCTGCTGTGACGTATCAAGATCATAAGCTTTCATGTAATTAGAATATAAATATTCTCTCGAAAGAAAAAGGAAAACTGGTGAACTGAGCACGGATTTCCCGAGAGTCATCGTGCTCTTTCGCACGATACCCGAGAGGAGTGTGACGTCATAGCAAGAGTGGGTTGAGCGCGGCGCAACCGATTTGGGTGGACGGTGATAACCGGGGTTAACGCGTTCGAAATTTGTGCGATGAGCCGAGGGTCGACACTCGCGCATGCGCAGTACGTAAAAACTACGTCATAACAGGGTGACGCCTGGCTCAACGTGCAAATCGAAAAGTCCCTAATGTAGTAGAACGTCGTACGTAGTCTGGGCTCCGTCCCCTTTTCCTTGGTGCTATAAACCAAGAGAGGGCGCAAATTTTCTGATTGAGAGACTGGAGACTGCGCGCCCAACGAATCTTTTTTCTCGGGTATCGCAGTTCTCGGCGTATCGCAATCCTCGCCGTGTCACGCCCTCATACGGCTTGTCGCGTACACTGAATCACCGCTACGAGTAAAAAGAGTCCAGAAGCTAGACTATGGATTACATGGCCGGCGCCACGTTTTCAAAAGTGGCGGGGGGTGGGGGGCACTTCAGACTTCTGGTGCCACTTCCGGGCTTAAAAAAAGAAAAAGAAAGAAAAAAAAAAGGTCTTCAGCGCAAAAACAAAGCCTTACCGCGTTCACACTTCAAGGTTTCTATATCTATTTCTTTATGATTATAGTGCCACTTTTATGTGTTCTTTGTACGGTGCAAAAAAAGGGGAGGGCGCCCCCCCCCCCCCCGGCCCCGTTCCGCCGGCCCTGAATTAAACACTGTTAATCTCATTTGAAGATATTCATGGTTTTTAACTTATTCATGGCTTCCATTGAGAGGCCTTGTTTCGGAGTGAATAACCAGTCAGGTTGATAATCTGTTGGTAATGAATACATTATACACGGTAATACATGATATTATGTGTGTGTGTGTGTGTGTATGTGTGGTGAAGGCTACGCATAGAAGGTAGCCTGTATTATAGATCGTCTTTTTCAGTTCTTATCATCAGTGGTTTTCATAGACCTTCCGATAATGTCATAAACTCTGTTTTTCGTATTTGTTAACGACTCTAATATAATAGGCTTAATCATTCTTATCTTAATTCGCTTATCATCCATCAACCAAATAGAATAGCCTTTGATAATAACCTAATAATAATACATCTCTAGACACGCAGAAAGGGCAAATTAAATATTTCTCAGCCTATGAGTTTCATATACATATTCGCACTGGTATAATCATCATGCACTTTACGCGCAAGACGCATTAATCCATTACAGCAAAATCAAGAGTTGCTATAGTTGGTTGCATATTCTTTCGATCATTATTAAGCTCCGCAGTACAATGTTTATACTTTGAATATTGTTTTCCCCCATCAAACATTCAGAACCAGATGCATTAAGGATAACATGCCCAGCTTTCATCACGTACAGTAAGCCATAATTACATACCTCAACAATAATGATATCTGAATCCATTTTTTACAAACGTCGACTTGGAAAAGATATGTAATGGTATATATATCATACGTGTGATTAAAGATTCACCGAAATACTTTACCAATATCAATGGCAAAATTATTTATATAGTTTCACACCATATTGTAGTAGGCCCCACATTCTGTCATGACCACATCTTGTGGAATTCATAGTGTCCTTGAGCATAATATTACATAAAACCTACTATACTGTGACAAAAAAAAAAAGTACACGCACACGCGCACGCAATACACTAAATGATGATGACAAGGCGTAGACCTTATATTAGTAATATCATTACAACACCACTTGCTCAATAAGTTAACGTGAGTAGAATTTATTTATACTTCCTTCTATTGTTCTGTTTTCTTGAGAACGCAGTCACGCATTCTGTGCGAAGCAGCTGCTATTGTATGATGTCATCTATAACTGAGTATCTGAATATAAGAACGACCCAAGTCCATGGAAGACCATTTCGAGTAAACTTAAAAAAACTTCATATCTTTTTTACTTGTCCAATAATATTCTATTTAACTGTGATGAGAAGGCAACATTGTATATACAAATTAGAACATCATGAATGACAATTAACATTTACATTGATTGTGGAGAGGCCATTTTGTGTGATGGACTTGGGTCGTTCTTTGAATCATATACATGATATTGTGTTATAGAGATGAGAGAAGGACGAGAGAGGGCGCTATAACACGAATGTAAGAATGACCCAAGTCCTTCATTCTTACATTCAGATAAGATTTAACTCATTCATTTCAGGCACTTCCGGGGGTAATTAGGATTTATTATTTTACACAAGATGAGTCCATGCATAAGGTACAATTTCCCATGTCAAACTAAATTTGGCCAAAAATTCGACTTGGGTCGTTCTTATATTCAGATCTTCAACTCTTAACTAAAATACACAGCCCATCATCCAGTCGCCGTAAAAACGCGCTGTGCTCCACAAGGAGTCTGGTCGGGCTATGTGTCATCATCCTTGTTCATCGTGGTTTGTTCTGAATTGCTACAAGTATTTTCATTCTAGATGAAGAAAGACTTCCGGTAGCATAACTGTCTCCCTGTCTCCTCCTCCCTGTGTGTAATTATTGTTGTTTCTGAAGCTCTGTATATCGGATTACAAAGTCAAGGGGTGGTTTGACGATTCAGCATTTTATTTTGCAAGGTACTTAGAACCCACTTTATGCATAATGTTAAAGAGCATACAATTTTCAGAGAATTCAAAGTTAATTTGATGGAAATCGGTTTCGAAATGGCTGAGATATCCACAAACAAAGTAAAGCAAAGCCCTCCTTTAATTGGTTTGTTTTCGATATCTCAGTTATTTCAAAACCGATTTTTATCAAATAATTTAACATTGCATTCCTCGTAGAATCATTATTATAATTATATTCTTTCATATTTGATAAAAGGTTTATCATTGTCAAAAAATAAACAATATCATAAAAATGTTGAAAACCTGATGTCTTATCCAACCGAAACTGTAACATCCCTTGAAAAGATGTTCAAATGCAACAATCTAAAGTCATCTGAAGGTCTCCTTTAACCTGAAAATGATGATGACGGAATCAAACCATGAGCAAAATCTGCGGTATTAGAGGTGCGATTTTGATCGGAGCCTGATCTCAAAGACGTATAAAGACTGCTAGAAAACTCAAAGTATTGAGCAAACGTACTGGCTTGCGCATCAAAATCCAACATAATCATGATAATTTTCTTTTTCATTTCATTTCATTTATTAAGTTTCCACACTAATCATACAATGTTGCATTTACAATATCCATCCATGACAATGTAAAGTAACACATAAATTATAAGTTCGGTATATACAAAATAGATAATGACATTAACATGATACAGAATCAATTGAAATCTTTCTCAAGTACATTACATTCATGACGGATAAATAAAGTTGTGTGTGATGGGAACCTACATAGAAGCAGACGTGTTGTGAGAGATAAGTTCCAAGAAAGAAAGTCAAACACAGGCTGTTACACTCATACGCACACACACACACACACACACACACACACACACACACAACACACACTGCCAGCACGCAAGTGTATCTGGACGAGAGTGCGTGCAACACACTCACACACAACAAAGAGAAGAGAATGAGAGAAAAAAAAAAGAGAAAACACCAGCAAGACCGTCATAGGGACTGTCACAATATCAATGTCGGTATACCTGCAGCTGCAAGATTATGAAAGAAAAAAAATAAAATGAAACCATAGGATTGTGATGGACCTGTTCTGCAATTATGCCGAATAATCTGTATCAGTATTAATAATTTCAATTCATCTGCTAAATCACATTAATTCATATTTATCATTGAAAAAAGAAGTTTATATATAAGCGTGTAGGTTTGAATGAACCAGGAGAGAGTTCGCTGTATTTCACTAAAGAATTCACAAATTTGGAGCCATTGTAAATTAAAGTATTCTGCAGTATTCGTAATCTATATAGTTTTCGGTATGTGGAACATATCACTCTGTCCCCAGTCTGTCGTGTTGGATATTTATGTATTTCTTTATTTTCTCAAATAAAAGCTCAAAAACTTCAGGCAAAACACTGCAATGATACATCAGAGCTCCTAGGTTCATTAAATACAAATCGTCTATTTTTTATTTTTTATTTTACTATCTAAGAAAGTGGATCAGTATGTGCATATCAACGTTTATAAGTACATCTTAAAATTCTCCTTTGAGTAACCAAATCTATCAATATTAAGCCAATCATGATGATCAGAACACTCGACAAGCAAGTAAAGAGACGAAAGGAAATTGGACAACATAGGATACGTCTCTTGTTGCCATTTTTTTTAATGTACAGTTTGATCTAAACTTAATGATTTTTTTTTCGTCAATTACAATTTGTCCGTCCCGTGTAAAGCCGAACGCCCACTGACCTGAGCTGGTGCGAGCTGTATGGGGCTCCAAGTGTCACATGGCCTATTTCGTTACGAAATCTTCTATCATTTCGTCGACGAAATGACTGAAAGAGGCCATGCGAATGACTTGGAGCCCCGTACAGCTCGCGCCAAATCAGGTCACACAGTGGGCATTCGGCTCAATAATGTTACGATGGCATAAAAAGCGCAAATTAAACGTTGTTTCTTTTGTCAAATCATGACATGTCATGATGTCAATGTTGTCATTGATACTTTTATTCTCTTTAACCATAGCTTGAATTCTTGCCACTGTTTATGACGGTTTTCAAAGTCAAGAAGGCTGGCCTATACACTGCCCTACTTTGGCAAAAGGAAGCAAGTGACATTTCTCGTAAAAGAGCAAAATGTGTCTGTCATTTACACTGACGTCAATGGACTATCATGATGTCTTATCTAACATATCTCTTAGTTGATAGGAAGAACTGCTCATTATGTGAATTATGAAAACATAAATAACTCAAATTCGGATGGTATGTCACTTGCTTCCTTTTGCCAAAGTATGGCTGTATATTGCTCAATGTATTACGAGGACAGATCACGGTTATATCTTGGCGTACATGGGCTCGTAGCCCAACCGATCCATAACATCCAAACATGCGGCTTCCACCTGCCAAATTTCGAGGCTACGCAGTTCTGACATCCAGCGTTTTGCCGTAGCTTTGGAATTCTTTTGGACGTCAAACGTCCCAGTGTTGATCTTGCCCACCTGTGTGTGTTTGTATACCCATGATTTCACTTTATCAGGGAGGGGCATCCCAACAAATTTGTACAGGTCCTCAGTCACCTTCAACGGCGCTTCGGCGAAGTCCTCGTACTTCAACAGGAAATAACGACCCCGTAGCCAGTCGGGAAGATGCGACGAGTCTTGGAGGTTCTCGCGCACCCATGAACACATTCGGGTGATGCTATCTTTTGGCTTCTGCGTCGTGTTCAGGAGGCCTAGTGGAGCCAGGCGGCCGTACATTGCGAATTCATGCCAGTGCTTTTTCACCGCGCGCCGACACAAGGTGAAGTAGTAACGAATACGCGAAGCGGCGGAACCGCGCGGATCGCGAACCAGGTGAATGACCTTGACATTAAGTTTCTCCTCGACAATGAGCGGCCGGATGTTTTCGAGATCGGCCCTGATCACCTTAATCGCGACGCGGCCTTTGAACATCGAGCACAGCTTCCCCAACCATTCCGGACTCGGTAACTGGCACCGCAAGCCTGGCCTCAGGCTGCATATGACATCGTTGTTGAAGATTCCAGTCCAGGTGTTGGTGACGTCAACGTATTCGGATGTGAAGTTACATGTGGCGATGCTGTGCAAGATATTGTCCGAATATCTCCGACGCTCTGAGGAGAAAAAGTCGAGAGGAAGCTTGCCAATGTTACGCAGATGATCAACTATCCATAGTGGTTCGTACATGTAAAAGAACTCAGGATTCTGATTGAAGATTTGTCCGACGATGCTGGAACCGAATCGCCATTGGCCGAGAACTATGACAAAGGGAGGGTTAGATGTTTTATAATTTAAAGGTCGTGTAAGTTCTTTGAACGCTTCCTTGATATCATGATTGAACCGTTTACCATATCCTGCTGCTGGTTTTCTAGCAGGCCCATAACGATGTTTAAAACTTTTCCAGGCATTATTTCTTTCCTGAATCTCCTCGTCCTGACTGGATGACGTCACATAATCAGTGTCATTAATCTTTGTAAGGAACGCCCAAACGTCTCGTCCTGACGAACTCGTCTCTTTGCTTTCATGGGTGACATCATTGTCCATTTGTGTCGTGCCGTCAGTGACTCCCTCGTTATCGGTGTCGTAGAGACTTGGAGCGTCAACGAATGCCGCATCGAGTGACGTCTTGCTGTGTCTGTGAGCTACGAACAGTACTGTTAAAAGGACGCACACGAGGCACGCGTGCAGAATTCTCCTCATTACCTTCAAGCGTCCACATGGAACTATCACTCCTCTCATGGTTTTAAGTTGCTTCCAGATCATGTTGGGCATTTTACTGTTCAGGATGAGCACATGTTCAGGGCTGACAAACCTTTTCGTCGTCATCATCGCTCAAGTTCTATCGCGTACAAATTGATCACGTTTCACGCTGCTTGATTACTTGTTGAAGATCCAGCCAAACAATAAGCACAGCCAAATCTTTATAACGCCCACGTCACTCGTCTATGAAGACCGGAAATGTGTTTTTGACAGAGCATCTTGCTTGTTACTAATTATTTGTGTATCAAAAACACCTGCTCACGAAGATAAACTTTCATTCTCGCCGTCAAGTGGTGAGTCGCATAATAAAAATTGTTTCGTTTTCACAGTCAAAAATGTTTCGTTTTCACAGTATTACCTCTTGGTGGATGGGCTCAGCAGCGACGGTGTCTGCATATCCACGTGGATAATTTCAGTCCACCATCATAATGTATTTTTGCTGTTAGTTAGTATATTCTGTGAAAAGTGTGGTTCGATGAACTTTTAACAACATCCATTCACTGCAGATTAGCACCATATATTATGTTTCAGGAAAGATATGAATCATGATTATGAGATATTAATTTCGCGAATCACTCCATGTCATCCGGTATTGATACTATTCTCATCTTAGAAGGTGAGATAGTGATCCCCTGTGGGTTTCTGCTGCACTCACCTGACGTCCTAATGTCTCTGAGTTCATAAAAGGTCGTCCGGAATACTCACAAAACACAACATAAATCCTCCGTGTATTATAGTCGCATACCTCAATCATTCATCGGTTTGACAGCAATCCGTAGCATCCTTGTCCTTGAATAGTGAAGGCATGATCACATTAAAATGAGTATAGTTTAGCCAAGTTCATGCCCGGTGATACATTCCGTATATACTCCTCATATCACTTTCCGTGACGACTATATAAAATACATTGCGTTATAAGCAACGAAGAAGGAAGAATGTTATAAAACGATCCCTATGATAACCCTATTAAGTACTTCCATGCAGGTATTCAGCATGTCATTCGCATGTAGGGGAAAACTTATTGTGACTGCTCACACACACAAGAAAGACGGCTTGCTATGGTATTAATGATTTCTTCCTGTAGATGCCTCATTATGTTCTAGTTGTCTCAACTTCAAGAACACGCATACGTCGTCACACAAAGGAGGGCAAATAATCGTCACGCGGGCTGTGGTAAGTGTGACAGCTTTCGCCGGTTATACTGGCATAGCAACGGTTAATTGCTTAGAAACAGTACTCGGAGAAGGAACAGATGAGTCCTGCATTGAGATGCCGTCTTCATTGCGCTGCCATATAGACAGTGAATATAGTATGAGACAGTTCGTGAAAAGTTATTAGATATGAGGTGTTCACAGTGACTTATTCTAACTCTTCAGCTTTGTTATTTTTTTTTAAGTCTAACATACAATATACAGCGGTAGGTTGTGTATATGCGTCTTGAAGACATAAAATTACACTTATATATGCCTATATACACTAGACTTCAGTAATGTACACATCCACACACGTATATATTAAAAAAAAAATATGTATGTGCATGAACCTGAATGCACTATGTAATACTATACTTTATATTCACAGAAAATGAATAATTATGCGAAGTGTAGTTTCATTACACCGAGACCGATGCCCGGGGTGAATTAGGATTGTACGAAGGCATGATCATGCACTTGGAGTGTGTAATGGCAATTACGAAAAAAAAAAAAAAAATGCTTTATACACCTGTGTACAGGCGCCGCGCAAAAATCAAAGAACATCGTTCAAGACAGTGAACTACAACAAATTATTGACTGTCACGTGGTACCGATTCGACCAATTACCAATTGCGATGTTAATGCACTATATGTATGATGGAATATTGTAAGATACTGTAAGTAGTGCCTATACATGAATATACACACAGGACGATTTTGTGGATTGCATATTTTGTGCCTCGTATGTAATAAACGGATCCATTGTATATCGTAGTTGTTATGATATCATTTTTAGATACATTTTAGTCTCTTTAATTCTATATACTGAAAGACGTTCTCAGATAAAATAGCTAGATATAAATGAGCATACGACTCTTACACAGATACCCATTTTGAGATTTTTGTAGTAAAGTCTTATTGCTTATGATTTTTAACCTTTTTAAATGTAATTTTCTTCTCTGGTGATTTTAAACATGTTTGTTAATTGCGAATTATGTATAATCCCGCATTATTTACATATAACATATAACTGCAGTTATTATTTCTTTTTTTCGTATCTATCTTTCTATCTACCTACTCTATATATCTATCAATCAATCTATCTATCTATCTATCTATCATATCTATCTATCTCTCTATATAAACGTTTATTATCATATGCAAGTCCGATGTCAATATTAAAGGACAAGTTGTTAGTTCACCTTCATTAATATAAGGATTGAAAGAATGCAGCAATATTAGTAGAACACATCAGTGAAAGTTGGAGGAAAATTGGCCAATCGATGCAATAGTTATGATTTTGTGTGTGTGTGTGTGTGTGTGTGTGTGTGTGTGTGTGTGTATTGGAACCGCTGGATGAGGAGACTACTAAGGCTCGTGATGTCGTGTGAGCACAACAGTATAAAGAAAATGTTAAGAAAATTCAACATATTTTCACTTTTTCGCATAATAAAAGAGCACTTGACTTGCCTCTTTCTAAAGGCAATGGGAATGATATTACCCATAACGATTCAAGGGAATGTGTACTTTTTTTCAAAGGATGACATTTTGTGAAATTCTCTTTATATTTTCCATATATTGTTGTACGCATGTGACATCATACACTGCAGTAGTCTTCTCATCCAGCGATGACTGCACAAAAACTTCAAAAATTCATAACTTTTGAACGGATTGTCCGATTTTTATCAAACTTTCAATGATATGTGTTCTACTAATAGTGCTGATTCTCTCAATCCTTATGTTAATGAAGGTGAACTTGTCCTGTAAATTCTCTTACACCCGCTTGCGTATAGACATTGCACACACAGAGGCACATACACACACACACACACACACACACACACACACACATATATATATATATATATATATATATATATATATATATATATTATGGATATATTTCATACACACACACACACCACACACATTGTACAAAGAAACACACTCCCCCCCCCCCCCAAAAAAAAAAATAAATAAAAAATGACACATTCAACATTATAGTGCGCTAGAATAAATTCATGACAAACGTCAGGGCCGTAACTGTTGTCTTTTTTTAATCTAATTTATACACAGTTTTTACATAATATAGACCTACATCGCTTTGTGGTAGTCGGTGATCGACATTGACAGGGCTCCGAAAAGACGCAGACTTCGTGTTATGAGTAGTCGGCATTATGCCGGAATCACTTAATCACTTCCATGCAGAAACTTACACTTGCAAAACCCTTAACAGGACGCGACCATGACTAAAGGGCGGGGGGGGGGGGGGGGGGTAGGATTACTGTTGGCCTTGACCCAACCACGTGTACTATACCCTTGACCCTCGCCGCCCTCTCCTTCACACACACACACACACACACACACACACACACACTTTTTTTTTATAATATTCTTTTATTTGAGTTTCATTCAATGTGAAATCCATATTAACAATAAGATTAATACATCCACCAACAAAAGAAGAAAGCAGCTGTATTCTTCTTTCTTGTGCTGCTAAATCATTTTTCAAACATACAGTACAATATATTTGATTCTTTTTACCAAATCATACCCTGTTTTTATAAGGGAAATGACATAAAAATCTACATAATTCTCAGAAAAAGCTATTTTGATCAGCCTAATCAAGCCAATCCGAATGTGCCTTATCACTCACACACCGACTAAGAAATGTGTGCTACTCAATCACTTTTTCACTTAACTTCCTTTTTTTTTCTTTTTTTTTTTTGGCAGAGCACGCACTATATACATAAATATATCAGATAAAGTTTAACTCTTAAAGGGAAAAAAAATCTTGATCAACTTGATCAGATTGCTCAATATCCACTTCATTATATAAATTCTCTTACACTCTTTTGAGAATACAGCAGTTCCTAAAACATATAAAAAAGCATTCTTTACTTAACCGAACAAAACTCATCATTTTTTTTCCATCTAACCTATCAACCACCCCTCTCCCCCCCCCCGTACAAGCACAAAATAACCATATGTGTATATCATCAAAACAACCATATTCCTGCCTGACCCCTTAACCATTATTCTACCATTGCCTAACTACATCTACCTAACCCTAACCATCCCCACCTATTTCCCCGCTAACCATTACTCTACTCTAACCTAACTACATCTACCTATAACCCTAACCATCCCCACCTATTTCCCCACTAACATACTCCCCCCCCCCCCGTAGCCTTCCCTCAACACACACACACACACCCATATATGCACTAGACATCAACCAAAACAACAACAACATACCCACCAGTGCGCACTCACAAACACCAACATTTGCACGCCAAATCACACTACATACTTGTGGTATCTTGGTTACCTGTTTCTTTGACAGTTAAACACACACCAAATTAAAACCGAAGCTAACTAAACATTTTACATGGGGGAAAAAAAAGTGACCAGCATAATGCTGATACATACCAATTCCTAAACATTAATACGGCTAAAACCTAAACTGACCATACATCTGACTCTATGAAAGTTTCAACTGCTCCCATTTTTGCAAATGAAAACCGAGCTTACCTGCTTTAACCGCAACGTTCTTTTCCTCCTCTATAAAATCCAGAACAAATTTCTTTATCTTTTCCCTCTTGGGTAACTTATTTTGTTCTCTTGACCGAAATATTACAATTTTCATCAAAATTATCAAGGCATTCACGCATTTGATTCGATTTGAACTACCTCGTAAACCTAAAAAAATATCTCTCCATTCTAATTCTTCTAACTCAACTAAATCATAAAACTCAATAAGAAACTGCCATATCGGCTTTACTTTCACACAATCAAAAAATATATGTGAATAAGTTTCCCTTTCCAATTGACAAAAAGAACAAAGATTATCATTCACAAAACCAAACTTAAACAAATGTTCCCTTGTATATATCACCCCGTGTAACAACTTAAACTGAAATTCCCTATGTTTACTAAGTAAAGTCGTGCTTCTAGGTCTAAGAAATAAATTTCTAATTTCCTTATCACTGCAATCATACTTCACTTCACCATATCTTATTTCCAGAGTATACAATTCTTGTAAAGCTGTAACAAAATACTCATACACTATTTTTGATTTAATATTTTGAAATTCTAATATCTTACCAAAAATCTTCACCTGTATATCATAATTTAATACATCAATTTGCTGAAACCTTACACTCCCTGTGGACTCTTTCCACTTTTCTGGAAGAACATTATAAATATCATTTATCTTAAATATACCATTTCCCATAATACCTAAATTCGAAAATACCCAACGGGTTTAATAAAACCTCCTTGTAAAATATGATGTACATTATAAACACCTTTTTCATATAAATCACAATCAAAAATACTCTTCCCTTTTATACATACTTTTCTATTATTAAATATAACTGGATTCATCACTTCATCTTCAAAATTCCTACATTTATCCATTTCCTGCCATACCTTAACCATTTCTAAATAAAAAGGTGGAACTGGATTTGTCAATGTCAATCTAGACCATTCATAGTCACATAAAAATAAGAACCTTCCTCCTACTGATCGAAAACTAAAATCAAAATACATTTTCCACCCAGATTTCTTCTCACCATACAATAAACGTTTCAGCCACATAATACGTTGCGTTTTGACAAACAACTTAAAATTTATCATTCGCAGTCCCCCATTAACATAATCTTGATACATAATATTCCTTTTTACCCGGTCTTTACCATTCCACAAAAATTCAAAAATCATCTTATCCAATTCAGGAAATATCCATTGAGGAACAACTATGAGTGATGAAACATAATTTAACCTTGATAATGCATAAGTTTTCAACAAATGAATTTTTCCCATGAGTGTTAAATCACGCTGTTTCCACCATCCTAACAACTTTTTTTATTCTACTCAATATTTCTTTAAAATTGATCTCATTCATCCCCCTCACATCTCTTACAAAATTCACCCCCAAAATTTTAACTGCATCAACATATTTTCCAGATACAGATAATACAGGTTTCTCTGTATCCTTACCCATCCACAAAAAATTAAATTTTTCTTTATTTACAATTAAACCGCTTATTTTCCCGAATTCATCAAAAATATACTGTAACCTATTTAAAGATTTTATGTCCTTTATAAACAACGAAATATCATCCGCATATAAAATTTGCTTTATTTCATTTCCCCCAAAACATATTCCTTTTACAGTGTTATCTTTCCTTACTACTTGTGCCAGTGTTTCAATTACTAATAAAAACAAATACGGAGACAGGGGATCACCTTGCCTAACCCCTCTCTTGATTTTGAAATAACCAGTAGAGTGCCCTCCATTCATAACACAACTGCTAATATCCTTATAAAGCACCTTAACCCAGGAACAAAACGATTCACCGAAACCAAACCTATGTAAGACCCGAAATAAAAATTCATGTGCAACTGAATCAAACGCTTTTTCGAAATCCACTGTGACCAAAAACCCACTTGTATAGTGCAAAGAATGAAATAACATATCATCTACTAATCTTACCGCTTCTCCTATATTCCTATTCTTTATGTACCCAACTTGATCAAAATGAATAATCTCTCCCAAAACTTCTTTAATTCTATTTGATAAGACCTTAGATAATATCTTATAATCTACATTCAAAAGTGTAATTGGTCTATAATTTTTGATGTATAGTACATCCCTATTTTCTTTTTCTAATAAAGTAATAACACCTTGCTTTTCTGATATTGATAAAGCCCCTTCATCATATGCCTCATTCAGAGCATCTACCATCATTTGCCCCAGAACCGACCAGAAAGTGAGATAAAACTCCACTGTGAAACCATCGTTTCCAGGAGCTTTATTACCTTTCATTTCTTTTAAAACCATAAAACATTCATTTATATTAACTTTCCCTTCACAACTTTCTCTACTCTCTTCACTTAATTTCGGAATATCATCAAAAAATACACAATTTATATCATAGATATATTCATCATTATTAGAATACAACTTTTCATAAAATAACCTAATTACTTTCATTATTCCATTTACATCCTTTATCAACTGTTCTTTATTATCATATATTTCCTTAATAACACTTTTCTTTTTATTAGATTTCAACAATTGTTCAAAATACTGTGTTTTTGTTTCTCCTTCTTCAAACCATTCAGCCCTAGACCGAACTCTCAAACCTTGTCGAGAATACTCATATATTTTTCGTAACTCCGATTTCTTCTCCTCTATATCATCTACTACCGCATTGCTGGATGAAACTAATATCTGGTTCTCTAATTCCTCAATATTTCTTTCTAACTCCTCTATTCTACTTCTTCTCAATTTTGCTTTATCTTTAGAATAACTTATAATATATCCCCTCATTTTCATTTTCATAAAATCCCATAACAATCGTTTACCCTGAATACTCAAACTCAATTCTTCCCTTAATCTAATTATTTCATTACTAAATTTTTCAACAAATTCTCTATCCATACATAAACTGTTATTAAATTTCCAGTATGACTTACCATAACAAAATATATCTACCAACTGTTCAACCTGTAACAAAACACCAGAGTGATCAGGCGTTATTGACGTTATTATTTCACACTTTTTCACAGAGTGTTGTAAACTAGAAGAACAAAACCAGTAATCTAAACGGCTTTGAATAACAGGCCATTTTTGTCTAAACGTAAATTGTTGTTTATTCAGATTTCTCTTTCTCCATATATCTATCAAATTATATTTATTCAAAAAATCTTCAAATTTTTCATTAAAAACAGTTTTCAACACCTTCCTTGGTCCCATATAATCTAAACTTCCATTCATTATCAAATTAAAATCCCCTCCTATAAAAAACAATTGATTAGGATTATACAACCTAGATACACTAATATCTAATTTCTGCAAAAACTCCACTTGCATTCTCTCTTTATCTCTTGTAGGGAACTTGCTTCAGAACCTTGTAGATGTAGATGCCGTAGCTCTCACACACACGCACACACACACACACACACACACACATGCAGATGAAAAACGTTCCCCAGCCCCAACATGCCCCACCAGTTTAGTCCTGTTCTGAGGTGCTATATCTGGAGAAAAGATCTGAATTGAACCCAAGAGGTATATAAAATAGGCCTTCCCTCTAGAACGTCTTTAGTTTGTTCCCTTTGCCTGGCTTTTCCTGGTTGGGCAAAAACAAAAACAAAAACAAAAACAAAAACAAAAACAAAAACAAAACAAAAACAAAAAACAAGAAAAATGCTTTTTACATGTAGAGTAGTTAAATCTTCGAGGAAAATAAAAACACGTTTACCACAAGAAGGGCGTTTCTCCTCCCCCCCCCCCTCTCTCTCTCTCTCTCTCTCTCTGTTCCTTTTCAGTCAACGTCTATGTTATTAATAGACACCTATAACAGGACAGCAAACCACCCTCGTGCTATATGCACACCAACACCTCTATATTATTTAAATAAGTATACGAACAAAGCGTATTCTTGGGATATGCTAACAAAGAAATAAAAACAGAATAATGAGAAGAAGCAGGCGACGACAATGGCAACGGAGATGACAAAGAAGAAGAAAAGGAGGAGGAGGAGGAGGAAGAAGAAGAAAAACATAAAAATCGATAAAGAAATAAAACAAAAAACAAAAATAAACATTATCTGGTCCGAAATTGCTCGAAGCAAATATCGTTATTCTCTTCAATCTGTCGGATGTTAAAAACAGCGATTTAAGGAAACAACAACAACAACAACATCAATAGTCAGGAATATTTTATATAATCATAGTCGAGTGAGTTACGCCAAATACAAACCACATAAAACTTTATGTTTGTTTCTTCGTTTGTTTTTGTCTTTTTGTCTTCTTTTTTCTTCTGGAGGGGATGCTGTACCTATTGGAGTCAACGGTGTGCGTTATGATTTTACAGGCTGGGAAGCGACAACATTATATAACGTAGAGGGCGCTATTCGGCATCTGTCAGAGGCACAACAGGTGAGCTGCAGCAGTCGATTGGACAGTCTGTGGTTACTAGTACTAAAGTGTACGGCCGGGCTATTTACTATTAAGTATAGATGATAGAGCGGGGGCGCTCCCAGCCCCCCCCCCCCCCCCCCCCCACCCCCCCCCCCCCTCCAGATTTCGGGCCGTGGGCCGTCGACCGCGCGATCGCGACGAAAATTGGCACACACATTGCCTATGACGTAATTTAAAGTTATACCATTAAGTTAATTTTTCAAAAAAATTATCATTTATGCTAAATTATGCTAATTTATGCATAGGTATGCATGAAATCAGACAATTTGGTGTAAATCACTAAACAACGCTCAAAACAGGCACATTTTTTTGTGTAAATATTCTTTTCAGTGTCCTTAGCAAATGTAAGAGAAAAAAAAATGTGCCATCAGAAAAAAATGTCTTAAGTATTTTATTGTTTTTGAATTTCTTATGTAATTCTTTGCTTTTTGTACTTTATGTTTTTCATTGTTTTTTCAATGAAATTTGTCCGCGACATTGTTCCGGACAAGAAATATGTTATTAATTTATTTTAATCAATAAAACCCCAAAATAATCATCCTTTTATGAAATTTGCCTGTAAGCATCGTTTGCATTGGAACTGTACACGAATTCACGTTTTTGAGCAATTTTTGGTCTGACAGGCACGTACATATTAATGTGCAACTTCGGCACCGCGCGCCCGGGCATCGCAAATTTGGTGTCAAAAGACGCGGGAGACTCGAAAGAAAAAAGTCATGAAATGTCGCGGCGATAGCTTTTCGCGATAGCGACATCGCGCGGAACGTCGAGGGGAGCACCGCCCCCCCCCCCCTCCCGGCCTAGTTAGGGTTAAACATCAGATGAAATAATATTACTCAGCATTGGTTGAAGATGAAGAAGTAGAAAAGTGAGGAAGAGAAGAAGAAGAAGAGAAGAAAGGAGAACACGAAGAAAGAGACAAACGAAGAAATTCAGATAAAGAGGAATGAGAAGAGAAGAAGAAGAAGAAGAAGAAGAAGACTAAATTAAGGATCTGAGGAGATGGCCATAAGAAGACAAAGAAAATGAGAAGGGAGGTGACTCTTCCCAGATGTGAAGGAGAGAGAGAGAAAACAACAACAACAACAACAACCACGAATCGGTATAAGGGTTATGACTAGTAGATAGCATTATTATACTGTCTCTGTCATTACATATCCCTATTCAATATGCTACGAAAAAGTTAATTTGACCACTCTTTTTTTTTTAACGAGAACGATCTGTCTGTTTATTTTGTCTGTTTGTCTGTCTATAATATATGCCTGTTTGTTTTGTACGTCTGTCTGTCTGCTTGATGTTTATTTCTGCCTCAGCTTCCTCCCTTTCACTCTGTCAAAACAGCCAGTAGTACATATAGATTTTTTTTTTTTTTTTTTGTAACCGGTGAACAATAACGTTCCATACTTAGCCTGCTATTACCCATGAGTATCTATCTAGATGTATTCCATGTACTATCGAATACTTGAAAGTTTTTTTGTTTGTTTGTTTGTTTGTTATCTTTGTTTACTTTGTTTGGTTGGTTTTGGGCTGTGAACTGTATCAATCGCGTCTCCGCGGTGAGCAAGTTTCATAATAATTTTGTATTCATTGTCCTTACCTACTACAGCAAGTTCTTCGGCACATAATGGTTCGGCTAACATGGATTCCGAAATAATGAACGGCAAACGCTAAAAGGCTATGATGATATTACTTATTAAACTTCCGGGTCATGAGATTTAAAAGTGGAAAGGGTCACACGCCGAGTCCTCTATACACGACTACAGGACAGGATAGGCTCGTAGTATAGGCCCTTTTTATAGTATAAACTCTTCTCCGTGCATGGGCATTATAGCGACTCTTGTATTATGCATTCATGCCAGTGCATGCTTCCATATACATTATAGAACAAACTCGGAGCCCAGAAACAATAAACACTGAACGGCAACAACAACAACAAAAATGTTAGGCGTGGCTGCGGAGCGTTTTCCAAATTCCTGAATGAACCCATTACCCCACACTTCCTTCTTAATCGATCCTTATGACGTCATCTCATTGTCACAATGTTCCTTCTCTGTTCTACGTTTGTCTTTCTTTTTTTCTTTCTCTCTCTGAATGTTGTTTACAGAGTCCTTGACCATGCAGTATCCATCCATGTAGAAATTCAAGAATGATGTGATACTCCCGCCCCTTTATCAAGCATGCAGGCTAAAAATGTGTGCTTTGGTCCCAGATTAAAAAAAAAAAAATGTAGCAACTCTTGCTAAAATAATTAGCATTATCTGTATTCTCTTAGCAACAGCCAACCATCTCAGGAAGCAGGATTATTGTTATTCATTATGACAATTGTATGCACTGCATAGCGAGAGTAAATTTATCATTTTGTAGGCCTATTTAGCATTGATCACTGTATACTTACCACCGGGATTACTTTACTGTAACCATTTTTTCCAAGGAGCGCGGAACACTTTGTGTGTATGAGTGTGTGTGTGTGTGTGTGTGGGGGGGGGGTGATTTTCGGTTGTTGTTGTTGTTGTTTAGATCTTTTTTTTTTTTAAACGATGGGGGACAGGGGTGGGGGAGGCTGCACCCCCAGGAGGTTCCGCGGCTCCTGCTCTATAGAAAATGAGAAGCTCTCAGGGCGACACAGAATTCCAGTCATAGGCCGGAGTGTCACTCATGGGGGCGGATCTAGCTTTTTGCTATAGGGCTGGGGGGGGGGGGGGGGGGAGAGAGGGTGACCCAATGACCTTGGGTCATGACAAGCAAACCCCCCCCCCAAAAAAAAAAAAAAAAAAAAACAACAACAACAACAACAACGAACAAACAAACAAACAAGAAAGAAGAAAGAAAGAAAGAAAGAAAAAAAAAACATTGTCACATGCTTTGATGTCACTTCTATAATATACCCAAATCGGCGACAAGGAAAATGAATGAATGAATGAATGAATGAATGAATGAATGAATGAATGAATGAATGAATGAATGAATGAATCAATCAATCAATCAATCAATCAATCAATCAATCAATCAATCAATCAATTAATCAATAAATGAAAAAAAAAGTCACTGATTGCAATGTACTTGGATTTTCAGAACCAAATCTTTGACCCTGGATCAGGATCATGATGACCCCCTTTAACTAATCTCTCCCTTTTAACCCAATGGACCTATTCCAGACATTCATTTATACATTCATTAATGAATTTCAGATGGATAATTATTGCTAATCAACAGATGATAGACAAGCGATGAACAAAAACATTATGATATTATATTAAATGGGTTAGTCAAATACCGGTTAGTGATTGGCTAAGCACAGTCACGTGATGGAGGAACATTGGTAATGTTCGCCCATTGGCAGAACATTTTTGTAATGTTCTTCCATCATGGGAAAACATTTTCACGTAACAAATGACAAACGATACCAAACGATTGAACAATCATATTTTTCACGCAATCGATAAGATAAATTTGACTGTAAAATTTAATAATCGAACAGAATGTTATGATGACTTTTGTTGTCGGGAACATGTTACCAAACGTTCCACCCTCAGGGTTTGAAATGCTATTTCGGGATGCTATCTATCCCTCGACTTCGTCTCCGGACTTATAACCTCCCTAAATAGCATTTCAAACCCTTCGGGTGGAACATTCGGTATGTTCCCTCCCCCGCCAGTCATCATCAGTATTTATATAAACCAACCATCAGCAAAGCACAGCCCTGTTATACCAAATAGGCGGAGGTCGGTATCTTTATTTTTATTCAATAACAGTTCACCTGTTTCTTCATGGCTGTGGAAACTATTTTTAAATAATGTTGGGTGGTATTGTCTGTCCATGTATACCAGGAGATACCAGGCTGTACCGGAGAGAATCCTCCCTACCCCCTCTATATCCAAAAAAAAAAAAAAGTAAAAAACACTAAAGACAAAACAAGTCACTAGTGTGTGTGTTTTTTTTTTCTTCTTTTCTTTTCTTTTCTTTTTTTTCTTTTTTTTTTTTTTGACGGGGAACCAAGGAAGAAGGGAAGAGTTACAGCGATGTCTGTCTGGTATAGTAAGCTGATTTTGAAGGGGGGGGGGGGGAATCGAGTGAATATTGAGGGGTTCAAGATCTTTTGGGTATAGTATATGAATGGTTAGGAAAGGTAGGTATAGGGAGACTTGTTTTGGAGGTGGGCTTTATTCTGTTAGCTCTGCCTGTTTTATTCAGCATATTTCCAGTTTTCTAGCATGGGTTGAACAGATAGACTTACATGAGAGTGTTCAATTCATGCTAGAAACGTGGAAAATATGTTGAATAACACATAGCTAACAAAATTATAGCTAACAAGTATATGGCCTATCCAGAATAAAACCCTCTAAAATAATTCTCCCTATGCTACCCTTCCTAACCATATTACAAAGGCAAGGGAATAACATCTGTAGCAAACCTTGGAAATGCGTACTTTTCTTTTAAAAAGATGTTGAATTTTCTTTGAATGCATGTACTATAGTATTACATTATTTTTTCTTTGCTAATCATTATCGTTGTCCATGTATGACGTCATGAATTGTAGTCTTCTCATCCAGCAATATATACTGAACCTTTTTCGATGGGCTGGAACGCAGCGGCCGCCGCGGTATCGGTACTGCGGTACGGTTCGGGGAGCCCAGTGGGGAACGAGCTAGCATACTGTACGAGCTGAAATTTTCGCGGTGGTTTTATTTTCGCGAATTTCGCGAATCGCCTTTGAACCGAAAAAAAAAATAACAACACGCGAAAATAATAACGCACAAATAACTAAGATCAGTTCAACCGTTCAGTTCGACCCTCGCTACCGCGAAATTAACAATACGCGAAAATGTCCGCTAAGTAGCTCTTCGCGAAAATATCTGTACGCGAAAATTTCAGCTCGTACAGGTGTACACGGCGCGGACTAGTCAGGGAGTGCTCCCTGGTGTAGTTCAGTGCAGTGGGAACGTGTCGAACGTGTACATACAGGAAGCGCGCATCGGGCGGGTCGGCTGCAAATGAATCGGTACGCGGTACCGGTGCACGCATCGCATTCATTTACATACAAGTTTAGTCCCCATGTGGAAGCAAAGACAGGGTACCTCGGCCACTCGCGATGGATTTCGCTACGCTCTTAATTTACTAAAGTCCACTTTCCAGCCTCACTGGTAGAAAACATACTTTGCCGCATGGACTAGAGTCTAATCCAAGGAGAGAGAGTGATCCGCTAGAACTCGACAAACGGTAGCCAAATATCTATCCATCGTAGCAGCACGTGTGATAGCATCGGATTCACATCCTCTTCGTAAGCCGTAGACGTCGGGCCGGCTGCTTGAGAGCGTTCGCTGGTGTGCGACCTGGCTGGGAACTCTACTACTACGCTAGCAGCAGAGTAATCATTGCATTGTGTGCATGTGTTTAGCTGTAGCTTCGTGTACAAGCTACATTTGCAAGTTAAAATTCCATGTAGCGTGACCCTCGAATCGAGGGCTAGAATTACTATATGTCACCATTTGAATTAAATTTACTGGCAGTTTTCCTCGACTGTTAAGGATTTTCCTCTTGTATTTGCATTGAAAACCACTTGAGGAGGTTCAGACAGTGAATTGCACGTTATCACCCTGTCTCACAAGCGATTCAATAGACAATACAATACCGGTATTCAATATCCAGCTTACATTCTGTAGTAATCAATACTACTAGTACTACTATACTACTACTAGAGTGTGGACTGTGGTCTAGAACCGCAGTTTGCTAAGATTTTCATTTTAAGGCAAGGGAATCCAAAGTGTTATTACTGTTACTAAGTGTAACGTTACTTGTTAGCGCTACCTACTGTAGGCTAGGATGATGCCTTGAAATTTTACTTTTTCTATGATTGTGCAAAACTGTCTAAAAACTGTCAAAAAAATACTGGCATTGACTTTAGTAACACTCGTCACATCACGATGGGTAAAGCACTATTCTACACCACGCTCTACTGGAACGTGTTTATGAAGAACGTGTCATCGCGAAACTGGTACGACAGGATAGACAAGACAGTGATCCTTGGAGCATTACCATTCAGGAGTTACATCTCTCAGGTATGTTTAAAGCCAAAGACTGAAAGAGATAATTACAGAGATTAAATTTTGAAATAGAGTTTGCCGATGTACACTGAAGTTGAAATTGGCCAGGATATATGGTGTGATATTTCCAGGAATACTGTCTCATTTAATTTTGTAGGTTACATCCATGTCAAAGCTAATTTATGTTGTGTGTCTCAGAAGAACATTTTTCAGAGGGGAGGACTACTGGACTCTTTCTGATTATGTATCTTTCATTACCTCCGCCAAGGAAGGAGGAGGTTAAGTGATCAGCAGCGTTGGTTTGTCTATTTGCAAAATAACTCAAAAAGTTTTTCATACCAGTACCGATTAAAATGAAACTTGCATTCTCTTTGCACTATAACGCTTACTGTGCCCAAAGCTCGCAAGCAGGCTAAATCATGGTCCAGCTGGCGGATCTCGAACTTGAAGAGCGTCGATGGGTCGACACAAGGAACATAGCCTCATTCAATTTTGAAGGATTTTTCATCTTTTTAACACTATGTAAGGTCAATGAACGTGTGGCTCAAGCTGCACGTACTGCAGGGCTGCCAACTCTCACTCACTGAGAGTGAGACTCACTCATTTTGGTCCTTTCTCACTCTAAAACTTTATTTCATTTGCATGCATTTCTATTGATCTCACTCATTTTGACTCCAAAACTATAGCATTGGCCTATGGGAGTCTCACTCTCAATTAGTTTCCAATGTTGGCAGCCCTGACGTACTGGAGGTTTACATACATTGTATATGCGCCCTACAGTGTAAAGCGCGCACTCTACTCGGGCAAGGCGCCGTGCAATGACGTTACAAAAGGCTTGCATGCGTGTAAGGTTGGAATATGAGTTGCTGGCTTGGCGTAGGTCTGTGTTTTCTGAGTGCTTTTCTAGTTATATTGTTATTATTTTTTATGAGCAAAACACAAAATGTAAGGGAGAGGCTGCAGCCCCCCCCCCCCCATTCTACTGCCCCAAAAGTGAGCATTATGACCTCTGTAATACCATAAAGTATTCCCATTCAAATAACATTGACAACCTTCAACTTCCAAAGACTCCTCAGAAACTCCCATCTTTGTGCATCTGTACAACATTACAAGGACAGCCATCAGATCATTTTGCTTGATGAGAATGTGAATTGATGATTTCCAGAAACTAAAATAACAAATTTACCAATTTGCAAATAGCACTTTTAGAATCTGTGCAGATTGGTGTCCCATTTGACCTTGTTTTATATCAACTTCATGATCTCAGAAAAGCATGTTGCAGACAGGAGGGTGATTTGTACAGCTACACTTTGCTGATTGATTGGTATCTAATTTTTCAAGGAGAGTAGACCATACCGATTGCAAGAACTATTGAGGAGAGAACTTTAACTGAACTATATTGGACAACAGATCAGCTAGGGCAAAACACACACACACACACACACACACAACTTAAAGGAACAGTCTAGTATTGGTGGAGATGAGGATTCAGCCTTTAACCCGTTTAGGACAAGTCCCGAGTATACCCGGACAAGTGTGTATGGGAAATGCATGTTGTAGCAAAATTAGCCCGTCCTCAGTGCCAATGGGTTAACTTTTTGCAAAATACTGGGAAACCAGTTGTAAAATGTTACAGAGCATACCATTCTGAGAGGATTTCAAAGCTTATTTGATGAAAATAAATCAGATTTAAATTGCTGAAATATATCCTAAAACAAAGAAAATAATGCCTCCGGCGACACTTATTGGTGGAGGCATAAAAACAGGGATCCTAATAAAAGATGGGAGCCAGCTTTTATTATAGCTCTTAGTTTTGGATATCTCAGCCTACTGTAAATGAATATTGAATTCCTGTTGGAATTACATGCTCTTTCATATTTCATGAGAGGTTTCTCATTATCTCCCCCCCCCCCCCAAAAAAAAAAAAGAGAAGAAGTTAGAAACCTGAAGCCAGGTTCAACAAAAACTATACTACATTCCATTCATGTACATGTATACACTGAAAGTAGATTGGATAGTCAGTTTGCTGTCATATAAATGTTCTAAGATGAGGACTGGTTAAGCCATTTATTGCAGAAAAAAAATATTTGAAAATATTTGAAAAAAAAATTCTAACTTGTGTCACTTTCTGAATTCAAAGTCTTAAAAGAATGATGTGACATTAGAAAATAAAAATGTTAAAAAAATACTTCATGGTACAGATTGTGTTGTTTTACCATGATGTACCACTGTTGCAGGCGGTCTGCAAACTATCGTAAAGTTTGAAGCCTTCTGCATATCTGTCAGAAATTTATGCCATGATGTGTAGGTTATTGGATTTTCCAATGTTAAGTCATGGAAACCTCAACATGGTTTGATTCTAGGCCAGATGCACTAGTGTTATTCAAGTTGTGACTGAAGTCTCTAGAATGTTGAACAAATTCTGTCTGCAAAGTCTGTCTGTCACTTAACATTCATTACAAGGATTAACTCACCCTAATTCAGCTAAAAAATTATAAAATGTCTTGTACAGGCAGTCACAGAATGGGTAGGGTCCAATTCATAAACACTGCTCTTTTAATACTTTATCTGATGGTATTCAATCTGTACACATTTTGTACAAGAATGACTACGGTAGATAAACACAGCATGACAAGCATTTATAAGCCATCACCCTGTTCGGGTATTGCAAAGGAGTACAACATGTATATTGTATTTAACTACTAACTGCTTTGTAAGGAGCTTTGAGATGATGTCATCAGACTTGTGAAGTGAAAGTGAAGTGAGGAAGAAGAGTTGGAAGGATTTGGGATTTTGCATGCAAATTAAATCCAAGTTTCACACTACAACAGTTCTGCACATATGAGGTTGGTTTACAGGGCGCAGTTGCGTGCATTCCACGAGCCTATTCGTCTCAGTGGTCCAGGACAAAAACACTGACAATGGCTCATAGTCGTTCATCCGTATTGTGTAGGAACGAGCGTGACCTCATACCAACAAGATCCGACTGTATTCACTCTTCAGAAGTATTTCCAAAAGCAATTCATTGAGCGGCCTCGCCCTCAACACATGATGTGGGTGTGTGGGAGGCGAGATCCACTTGAGCATTTGTATGTCATGTTTGTGCTCGTGTGGACGACAATAAGTTTTGAATGGCTATGTACAATACTTTCTCAATCACTCTACTGAGATAAGTTTATATTAAATACAGAATAGAATCTTTTATTTTTAGACTGCAGTCGATATTGTTGGTTATTTTCAGTGAATCAAGTCATGTAGACTATGCCTAATTCCCACCAGTATGCTAAGTGTAAATTTGTTGAATTATTGATATGATCTGTTCTTCTTTTTTGTTGATATGTGATTCACAGGCTGATGAATGTATTGATTCAAACAATGCTGAGTTATTTGGTTTGTCTTCCCCCCATTGGAATAATGGAATTATACATGGGGAATGAAAGTTTTCATTGATCAGATACTTATAACAAATTTCAAGTGGACAAAATCTTTCCAGATAACATACAACATCACAGGAGAAAGCATAAATTGGTGTTTCTTTATTTCTAACACCCTTTACTTCTCAACCAGTGCTAGACTTGATGAGGTACAATGGTGTACAATGTAGTGTGAAATCTAGCAAACAGGGTGTGTGTGAAAAGCAAGAATGTGTTTAGTGAAACATGTTCAATTTTAGTTTAGTACGTGTACTAGTATACCACACAAATTGCAGCAGAATATTGAGAACTTGATAAGCAGTTCTTATCAGTTTTCTTTGCAAAGAAGACATTTTCAAAAGACACTTCCGGAGGAATAATATGAGTATAATGGTTGACATACATGTAACTTGCTCATGGATCTACTATCGGGCAAATCCAGGAATTCCGTAAAAGGAGGGGGGGGGGGGGGGGCGCCTTTACAACATTAAAGATGGTGCACACGCCCCCTCCATGTTTTCAAATTCATTTCTTCTAAAACAATAAAGGGGAGGCCCCCCCGATCCACCACTGACTATTTACAATAGTTGTTCTTTTTCGGTCCAATTTGTAAATCTGGTCAATATATAATGTCTAAACAACTGACAAGGATCAATTCTTTGATGTCATTGAGAATATGGCAACAAAAATTGATCTACTTCAATAGTGATGACAAGGTGCAATATAATGCCACTCGAGTAAAGAGTGTAACCATACTCTGAAATAACTCACAGTGTATCCGCTTCACAGTTTAAAAGGGATGCCGTATTCCGAAAGTTAGTCGCATGCCAATATCAATTGAGAGAGTTCAAACAAATGGGTGAGACGAACAATGGGTGTGTTTGATCGAAAAATCAATCGGGACTGGTCACCACTCCAGTTACTGGCCAGTGGCACATACAGTATATTGCACCCCTATTGCACACACCTACTGCAGACTGTGTACAAGTCTGCTGGCTTCTTTTGACACTGTAGTTGGACATTTTTATTGACCACCAGGAAGGCGTTGGGGAAGGAGAAGATTCCAATTTAGCATCAAAGGGATTGTTTAGTTTGGATTGAGATGGGGGATTCAAAATTTAACTTTTTGTGAGATAATTACATTGTAGAAACCACATACATCTGTAAATGACATATTAAAGAGTATATAGGTACAATCCTAATAGGAATTCAAAATTTATTTGATGAAAATCGGTTTAGAAATGGCTGAGATATCCAAGAACAAAACAAAACAAAGGGGTCATACTTAAAGGTGGCTTCCACATTTTACTCAGCCATTTCAAAGCTTTTTTTTTTCCATCAAATGAACTTTTGATTGCTCTTTGAGGTGTATGCTCTTGGATATTTCATATAAGTGGTATCTCACAAAAAGTTAAAACGTGACTTCACATCTCAGCCAAAACTATGCCATACCTTTATATTCTGTTGTAAACCCACCTCAGAGGTACATGTATAGTGCATCATCAATTTTTATCAGGTACTTAACAGAGGAGGGGAAAATTTCACATATTTGTTTTTTATAGCAAAATTGAAAAGTACTGTAAATTAGAGTTTAAATTACAGTGGAGTAGGATGGTACTCTGAACAAAACAGAAGCACCATTCTCATTGAAATTTTTAAAAAGCAGGTTGTAATGTTTCACACTACATGTGTATTCTCAGCTATAACTTTTGATGTTACATTGCAGCTCTGATTCCATGATAAAGACAGCTCATGCAAAGTTTCTCGGAGGTGTACTGCCAGAGACTCCAACTCTCCCGTTTTCGACGGGAGATCTCCCGCCGAAAACCCATTTCTGCAAAATCTCCTGTTCTCCCGCTTGAGATTTAATTTCTCCCGCCCTGGCTCTGTGTCTCCCGTTGGAAAGGATTTCTTACTTATTGCTATTGTATGTTGAAAAAAATAAGCCTTAGATTAGCACCAGAGAGCATCTAGAACCCTAGGAACTTCGCGCTTCGCACACATCAACTTGGAGTCTCCCGTTTGCTAGGGGTTTCAGGCGGGAGAAGCTCCAGATCAGAAGGTGCTTTGGGTTGGAGTACTGCATGTGCCCTGTTTTGACTTTTCCCGAACTGGGCTCACAAGATCAGCTAAAGCATCCAAACCCTAAGCAAATCATTCTATAAAGAAAATACTCTGTTTTACCCACATATAACCATGGTAAATGGTTGCCAATTTGAATGTACATCAAAGGAAGTTCAGCAGGATTGCAGCCAGATTAACATCTTTCACGATAGACGGAGAAAGCCTCACTGAGGTTGTAGCTCCCAGTATTAAAAACATGTCAAGATTTGTTTCCAGTGAACTTGGTAAAACAATTTTGGGTTTGCAGGATGGAGAGAATGGTTGTAGAGATTACCTTTGTTTTAATATATTCATACACTGTAGGCCTAAATCTACAATTTGCAATATGGGAGCAAACATTTACATGTAGTGGTAGATGACTGCTTAATGCACACAGGAAATTCTAAATGGATTAATATCTGGCTTGCCTTGTTCGATGATTATGGAATAGAAATTGTTATCGTATCAGATTACAATTGTTGTAGGTCAGGATAAAGTACATTTGCATAGTACGTTCCTGACCTATATTGTACAATATTATACAAAGTCAACATGGTACAATGTATTAAAGGGACTATACAGTACTGGTTGAGGTGAGGATTCAGGATTATAACATTCCTAAGTGAGATAATGAGAAACGTCGTAATATGAAATATATGAAAGAGCATGTAATTTTAAGAAGGATTCAACGTTTATTTGATGAAAATTGGTTTTTCGAATGGCTGAGATATATCCATAAAAGTGAAAATAATAGAAGGCGACAGGACACGCCTTTTATTAAGATCTCTTTGTTTCACCTTGTTTTTGGATATATCGGCCATTTCAAAACCGATTTTCATCAAATAAACTTTTGATTCCCCTTAGAATTGCATGCTCTTTGAAATCTCATATATAGAGTGGTTTCTGAATATCTCGAAAAATTTTAAAAGCTACAGCATGTATTAATCCTCACCTCAACCCGAACTGTACAGTCCCTTTAACACACATGTATGTATTTTTCCTTTTGGTAGGTCTCCTATCTCTGCTTTTACTCAGGGACTACACAATGTCTTGAAGTATTTGGTTCTTTTTATTTTTTTTTAAGTATTCATTTGGTGAAGTGTTGTATTTTTGTGTAAATCTGTTCACCTTTGACATTGATTTCTGAGATGGCATAGTGTGTTTTGTTTAGTTGCTTACATTTGCTATTCCCTCAGAGTCGACCTCTCTTACTTTATTCCTCCCTATACATGCAGAATCATTCTATTAAATTTAATACCATTCTTTTACTTTTGCAAATTATCCTTTTATTTAAAGCATCCAGCAGTAGTTTTCAATGACATAATTTCTGACATTACTTTTATCTTGAAAGTAAATGCATGGGCAGTGAATAGAATCGAACCATAGCCGTGCTGTTTGTAGAGTGGTTTTCTGGCGCAATGTATTATGGACAAATATGCCAAATATGGTATTGTCAGACAACACTCTAAAACTGACTGATATTTTTATTCACTAAGTGGTAGAATGTTGTAGCTATGGGTGTAGAAAAGTGTAAGGCCAAGATGGCTTTTGATATTTGTGGCTGTCTCCAGCTTTTCAATTTGAGAAGTTTTACTTCATGCCAGGGTACGTTTACTGCCCTGTTCATCTAACAAAGAAAAAAAAAGTGTACTGTATGTATGATACTGTACAATAATGAGCTTTATAAAAGCACATTGCATAACATCCAAACTACTTTTTTTTTCTTCATGTTGTTTTACTGTGATATCACAAACTGTTGTACAATCTTCACATCCAGCAAATATGGTGCCGGAACTTTAAAAATTTGTATAAATGTTCTGTTGAATGGATTGTCTTATTTTCCTCAAAGTTCACTTACAACTATTTTGGTGTGCTAGTAATATGTTTGCATTCACTCCATCCGCATGTACATTGCATGTTTGGGTTTTATTCCCCTTTAAAAAAGGTATACTTCATACTGACATAGTAGTGACCGTGCATCCCAAAACAAACAAAAAGTCGCACCCCTTGATTTTACGTGAGGACTCAAGAAAGGTGAAATGGGTCAACGTATACAATTTTTAGTTTTTCATATTTTCTGAAAGAGCTATTCTTCTGCATTATTCTTGAGTTTGGGATCACGAATTGAATGGGAAAGTGGGTTTTCAGCAGTTTTTCTACAAGCCCTTTTTTGGTAGAGTATTGTGATCAGGTTTTTAGAGGCCCCTTTCATTTCCTGAAAATCCTTTGCACCCTCTTCACTTTCAACTCTTAATAACTTTTGAAAGGATGATGCTACTGCTCTGAAAGTTGACATTTATCATGGTCAGAATGTGGTAATAGACCATGCTCAATTTCAGCTTAATCTGATAATCCCTTAATTGTTGGTGCTACAGTGGTTAACATCATGATTTTGTCCCATTCATGGCACAGGTAGCATGGCTTAGTAAAGATTAAAGGGTTTGTACAGTTCTGGTCGAGGTGAGGATTTAGCTTTTAACGTTTTGCGAGATATTCAGAAACCACTCTATGAGATGTCAAAGGCATGCAGTTCTAAGGGGTATCAAAAGTTTATTCAATAAAAATCGGTTTTGAAATGGCTGAGATATCCAAAAATAATGTGAAACAAAGAGATCCTAATAAAGTTGTGGCATGTCGCCTTTTATTATTAGCTTTTTTTTGGATATCTCGGCCATTTGAAAACCAATTTTCATCAAATAAACGTTCAATCCGTCTTAAAATTACATGCTCTTTAATATTTCATTAGAGGTTTTTCATTATCTCACTTAGGAATGTTCAAAACATGAATCCCCACCTCAACCAGTACTGTACAGTCCCTTTAAGCACTTGAATAGACCCTGTACTTCATAACCTCTTTTCTCAGTTCACACTTTGCAGAGTGTGTGCTTTCTTTCCAATATTTAATTAGGTTAGGAGAATCCTTTTGAATTGAGTTATACATCATTTTAAAGCTTAGAGTCTGCTCTTTCAGAATCTGCCCTTAACTAAAAATCCATGTCTGGCGACTTTCTGTTTGTTTTCTGGTGCAGGGTCACATAATATACTGTATGTAGATTTGTAGTCAGTGGCTCCGATGGGGACACTTTAAACTGTCCATCCTCTGATGATATACCTTGTCTTTACTGACCAGTGGTTCTTCTTTCCTTTTGATTTCTTTTGCTTGTGTTTCAGCTGAAGGAAAAGGAGAATGTGAGAGGCATTATTTCCCTCAACGAGGACTTTGAACTTCAGGGTCGGACACCCAACAAAGAGGTTCGTGATTTTCCATCCATTGTAATGTACAGGGTGCTCCCATTACAATTAATAAAAAGTTAAGCTTCCCGAATCTGTATCGGTAACGTCTGCAGTGCAGAATTCCCTTTGGTTAGAATGTTGATTCAATATACATTTGTAGCGAAAGAAAACTGCTGGTCTCGAAGACTTCATTATAAAGGGACTTGCCTGTGTCCCCTGGTTTGACACATATTCTTTTGATCCATGAATCTGGAGTTCTACAGTTTATTAGATTAACAATGCAGGGATGATCCTTCTGAATAGTCACAAATACACATACAGTACATGTACCAATTCAACTCTTTCTTCATGGACAAAGCAGAAAACCAAAGGAACAAATAATATATTTCAAATTTTGATATACTTGTTTAATACACCTCATAATCATTACATCAAGTACTGTCTAACATTATATGATGTGGTGTGTTTTTCAAGTGCACTTTGTGATGGTTGGGCATAATGTTTTCAAGGTCATGCTACATTCACGAGTAAAACATATATGAAGCCCACTCTGTCTGTTTATTCAGGTTTCATGCAGTGTCTAGCTCCATCTAGACAGGGTGTGTTCAGCTCATTGTCGCAGCGTCCATGAACTAGGCATCTGTCAATATGTTGACACTGTAGGTGCCACTTGCTCCACAGGTGAACCTAGTGCCAATTTAAAATGAAATAGAGATACAAAGATTGCAGTCTGATCCATGAAAAGTGTTGATAATGTCTGGTCCATCTGAGGTCGGGCAAAACAGACAGTGCAGCTCAAAACAGAAGGGGAAAACAGCAACAAAATGCAAAGATGAATGTACTCGAAGGCTTTGTTTGCAATCCTGGTTTATCGATTGTCGATGTTCAGGGCGAAACAAATAGAATCACCCGCAGTGTCAGAGAACATCAGCTCGTCATGCGTGGGAGACACACACTTGTACATCACCTTCAGCACATTTTTCCTCGACCATCTGTCTAGTCGCATTCATGTGCTTTTAATATCACTCACTCCACATCACCAAGATGTGTGGTAGTACATAGCAGATTACCCTTTCCTTTATTATCCTGGCAGACAAGTCCATGAAATAACATATGTGATTTGGTGTTGCTTTATATCCCTTTATTTTGATTTACAAAAAACAACAGCCAAATTGCTAGTATATCATACAGTAGACTTGAAAAAAAAAGTAATTCGAGTCCTGATGTCGTCATTTTCATTATTTCAAGTGCAGAATTATTAGGATCCTCTAAATGATGAAATTCATGTTGGAACATTGAAATGGCAATATGTAGAAACACACTAAAGTGTATTGCTTCTGTCTCAAATTTGGTGGTTTTTTTTTGACCTTTCAACCTGTTATATATTTGGTTCAGATGTTATGCAGCAGTAGAGAATCTTTTCAACATTGTACAAACAGAATATGAGTGAAAATAAAAGTAACCATGAAAAAGAAAAGTCACATGGCACTCTTGACCTTTAACCTTTCTGATTTTTTTTAAAAACCATTCTTATCCTGCTCCCTCTATGTGCAGGAGTGGGCCAGCCATGGCATAGAGCAGTTGCATCTTCCCACGGTAGACTTCAGTGGCGTGCCCAACCAGGACTTTCTGGAGCAAGGGGTGCATTTCATCCAGAAGCACGCCGAGGAGGGGAACTCAGTCTATGTCCACTGCAAGGCGGGGAGGACGCGGAGCGCCACCTTGGTTGGATGCTACCTCATGGAGGTACGGAAAGTTGTTGATATACAACGCACTCCTGTTTATAACGAGCACAGTTAAAACAAAATGCTCATTACAATGATGTAAGAATTCAAGTCAAAAGATTGTCATCTACTGTATAAGCTGTTATTTTCGTGAGGGTTTAATTTTCTCGAATTTCGCAAATCACAGTTGGACCGCGAATTTAACAACACGCGAAAATGTCACCATATGTATGCTAAGGTAGTAGTGCACTTATAGAGGCCTCTGTGTCAATTCGTGAAAACAACATCTTGCGAAAATGTCTGTGACCTCCTCATTCGCGAAAATATCTGTCTGCAAAAATAACAGCTTATACATTCATGTTCTTTGCTTTTTGACTGTAACAAAATTTTAACATACGAAAACAGAAAAACTGACCAGAAATGAATATTATTTATTAGTGGAAAATTGAGCAAAGAAAATGGGATTCCATCGGGAATCATTTTGGCATCCATATTTTGAATATCCGATCACATGAACATTCTCCTACCTACCAGGTACCCTTTTGCACATCTGGATAGAGAGGAGCAGTGTTAATATAAAAGTGAAGATAGGATTTGAACCCAGGCCTTTGTGATGGAGGTGCACTCCACTAGACCACTTCATCTCCACTGTCTTGCTGTTCTATGAAAATATATTCTCTCTGTAAAGTTGAATGAAACTGAGCGTCATTTTTAGCCTTCAATAGCCAGGTGGGGTGGGAAAAAATAGCACCCCTTGACATTGTGTGCAGTATTTCTTACTGGAAGTGAATTTCATGCTGAAATTTTATGATTATTTTCTTTTACATCTCTTGCACAAGTTGAGACCCTATTTGCAAAAATGTGTGGGTACTGTCGTGTACAATATCGTAGATATAGTACATATTTGTGACCAGTATCACAAAAAATGGCAGTTTGTGATTTTTGTGTGTGAAATGTTTGGGTTTTACAAGAAAAGTTGTTGGAAGAATTTCTTTTTTTTCTAACTTAATTTGCTCAGATAACATTCTCTTAGGCTATTGTTAACTATTTAAGATAACAAAACAAGGAAAAACAAAAGCTTTAAAACAAGAAATTAAAAAAAATACATAGTCTGAAATGGGAAGCAAAGGGAAGCAAGAACCATTCGACTTTCATGTTGCTAATGAATATTCATATGTCTCTAATTTGAATAAGCATTTCCCACTTTTTGTCGAGCCCACCGGAGGTGAGGGGAGACTAGGAGATCGCCTGCGGCGTCTGTCCGTACGTCATCCGTCTGTAACGCTACAAAAACTTCAATAACTCTTTACTCTGGGCTTCAATTGCAATCAAACTTCGAGGGAAGAGGGGTCATACAAAGTTTCACATTTTATCGTATATGAAGGTCACCTCAAGGTCAAAGCTCACAGGCAGGGGTCAATGAACTTTAGGGCCCAATGTTAAGTTTTTATGGCGCGTTTCTATTATGGGTCATAACTTTTGATACATAACTCCATTTGTGACCAAACTTGGATGGTAGATGTCCCTTGGGGAGTGGATGGTCACCACAAGGTCAATGGTCACAAGCATGGGTCAACAAACTTTTAGAGCCCAATGTTAAGTTCTTATGGCGCGTTTCTATTATGGGTCATAACTCTTGATCCATTGATCCGTTTGTGACTAAACTTGGCTGGTAGATGTTCCTTGGGGAGTGGATGATCACCACAAGGTCAAAGGTCATAAGGAGGGGTCAAGAAACTTTTAGAGCCCTATGTTAAGTTTTAATGGCACGTTTCTATTATGGGTCATAACTTTTTATCCATAACTCCATTTGTGACTAAACTTGGATGGTAAATGTCCCTTGGGGAGTGGATGGTCACCACAAGGTCAATGGTCACAAGCATGGGTCAATGAACTGTTAGAGCCCAATGTTAAATTTTTATGGCGCGTTTCTATTATGGGTCATAACTTTTGATCCATAGGTCCGTTTGTGACCAAACTTGGATGGTAGATGTCCCTTGGGGAGTGAATGGTCACCACAAGGTCAAAGGTCACAGGCAGGTGTCAACAAACTTTAAGGGCCCAATGTTAAATTTTTATGGCACGTTTCTTTTTTGCCATAAATTTTTACCCTTTCATATCTCTTTTTATCTGTTATATCCCATTTGCGTACAATTTCTTGTACGCGAATGGGCGAGACACATTATATTGTTCATTATATAATGTCAAGATATACACTTACACATCACCTTTCTTCAATTTACAAGTACAAAAGAGATTTCTGCTCTGGTGTATTAAACAAAACTATGAGAATTCAATATGTTGGGGGAAAATATGCATATTTCCATTATTGACCAGATTGATAAAGAAGAAAATTGGATAATACATGTAGTTCATAAACATAACTATGTATTCCTGAAATATATCTGATGGGACACAGGTACAAAGTGTATGCCAAGTATGGTAACAATCGGTCAATAAATGACAGAGCTCCGGGGTTCGTGGATCATTGTCGACATAAATTGAAGAAAGAGGAAATGGATTTTGCTAAAGTTGCATTATCATATTTATCAGCTTACAATGCTGTTGATATACAGTACTGTCATATTACCGGCACAAATTGCAGAATTAAACTTTTTTACTCACCATCTTTTCCTTTCTCTATCTCTGTCAATAGTCAAACCACTGCACACCACAGGAGGCGCAGGTGTTCATGCAGGCGAAGCGCCCTCACATCATCCTCAAGGACAAGCACTTCCGCGCCATGTACCGCTACTATGACAAGCACGTCAAGAAAGGCAAAAAGGGACCTGTTAGCCCCAGATCGCCTTCAGAGAAAGCTGACGTCCCGGACTCATAAAAGGTGCAGGAAACCCGCTCCCCATCTGGAATCGACAAATGATCCATGCAAAAGCGATGTCGAGCAAATGAAATAGGAAAACAGTGGTGACTTGCTTGAATGGTTCCAGACCCAGTACCCGAATGGGGATAAAAGGCTTGCATGATTGAACTTAGCCTTTTGCCAAGGCCCCCTTGCTGTATGGTGAAGAGAGGGCAGCCGGGTGGGGTTGCTCAAGGGCCTTTCTTGAGATCTGCATTCCATCCTTTTGTTAGCCCTTTGAAATAACCACTTTTGCTCCCCGATTTTGGGAGCAAATGTCGACCAATCTGCATGTCTGTCTGCCCGATCCTGAATTGCATACAGCGAATGCACGACACAGACCTCCACAAGTGGTCAGTAATGCGTGCGAACAGGCAGGACAGCACCCAGACGGAGGTTGTGGGGAGCACGCCATTCCATTGGTCGACTGAAACCTGTTAATATGACTATTCAGTTATGAGGGATCATGTGTCATGAATAATAATGTGTAAAGCAGATCTCAAAAGGCCCTCGCACTGTCGTGATCATCTGGGCTCACTTCGTTCACCTGTTATAGCCATCATACAGCGAGAGGGCCTTGACAAAAGGCTATATTGAACTGGGGCCCCCGTTTCATAAAAGATGTTAGGATAGCAACTCTTGCTAGAATAGCAACTTCCCATAGCAACAGCCAGTCGGGAAACTTGACTCTTGTCGTTACCATGACAATTGCCACTATTCCAGCAAGAGTTGCTGTCATGGCAACTTTTTCATATGAAATGGAACCCTCGTCTTCTTTCATTTACAGCCCCCAAGGGTACATTCGAAAACCACAACTAGCACAGGTCTGCAAGAATGGAATTGCCCATCAGCGAATATGTACATTGAAGCGTACATTCATTGGTGGCATCCGACACCATTAGAGACTCTGGCTTCATGTGTGTGTGGAGCTTATACGTAAACACTGCATTCAGACAATCTCCCGCTTTGCGGGGAATGTCCCATTTACCAGGATTTTTCCCCGGTAATCTCATCGTGTAAACGCTCGGTGGCAAGCTTGTCAAGTCTGGCGACAAAATTTTGGAGGGGGACTGACCTTGATCTCTCACGCACCTGTTTTCCTCATATTAATGTGCACATGCTGGAAATGTGGCGGCGAATCAGGCAATAGTATAAATTTGCAGTTGTGCACCCTACTGCACCACGTACGGTGACCAAACACTCAGCTTAAACTACCAGCCGTGATTTTGTCTCCCTTTCAGCAGGGAATTTCAATGCACGTGTGGACGGTCAACCGTAAAATTCTCCAAACTGCCCCCGCAAAGTGGGGGATCGTCTGAACATTGGGTACGCTGTACACAATGTGGTACAGTGTACAGGAAATTTCAATTTTATCCGAGTCAGGCCAATCTTCCTATTGCATGGCTTCCCCATACTACAGGTTCTTTCATTTCCTGTAGAATTTTAGTCAATCATGTTAACCTGGTAAGAGATGGTGGCAATGAAATTGTAATTGGTTGTGAGGTTATGCTGACTTTTCTGTCGTTCTTGTCATTTGAAATAATACAAATGTAGAAAGTGTAAATTCCTCTGCAGGAGATAAGTTTGTCTGTGTTAGAGAATTTGTTTGTCTAAATGAATATGTGATTTTTGTCAAATCAGCACTGCTGCCTGGTTGTTTGTTTTAAGGAAATTGTGAGCTGAATAGATGCATCTACATTTCTGAATACTCTATGTCACTTCAAGTCGAAATGAAGAAAACAAAGACTTTTGTAGTCATATTCAATCTAGTGTTATGGATTATATCCTTTTTTATGCCTCCACCACGAAGTGGTGCCGGAGGCATTATGTTTTCGGGTTGTCCGTCCGTCCGTACGTCCGTCCGCTTTTTGTTACGCGATAACTTGAGTAATATTTGCTGGAATTTTACCAAACTTGGTCCAAGTATGAAGTATGATGGGGCAATGATTTGATTAGATTTTGGGTGAAATCGGCTAAAGGTCAAATGTCAAAGGTCAAGGTCAAATCATGAAATTGTATCCATTTATGCGATAACTCAAGACTGGATGGAGCAAATTTCACCAAACTTTCTTGGAGGATGATGTATGATGGGACAATTACTTGATTAGTTTTTCAGTGAAATCGGACAGAGGTCAAAGGTCAAAGATCAAGGTCAATTCCTAAAATTTATCTGTTTACGTGATAACTCAAAACTGGATAAAGCAGCTTTCACCAAACTTGGTGCAAGGATGATGTATGATGGGACAATTAATTGAGTAGATTTTAGTGACATTGGCAAGAGGTCAAAGATCAAAAGGTCAAGGTCAAATGATAAAAATGTTGCCATTTCCCCCATATCTATGCAATGCCGGCAGTTATTTTCTTGAAACTTAGTGTAGACATGTACATGTACTACTGCGTAAAGATTATTCAGAGAGTTTCATGTCATAAGGTCAAAGGTCAAAGGTTAGGTGAAATGTTGCAATATCACGTTTCTTGCAAATAGTTCAATGTATCTTCATGGAACTTGGTACATATGCGTGTACTGACTGGCAGGGATTATCTAGGGAATTTAGGGGTCATGGGTCAATAGTCAGGGGGTCAAAGGTCAAGGTCAACTCCTCAAAATGTTACTATTTCCCTCATATACTAGTATATGCAATGATTGCATTATTAGTTGTAGAATTTAATATATGTACATGTATTACTTAATGGAGATTCTCTTGGAAATTTCTAGCCAGAAGGTCAAAGGTCAAAGGTTAAGGGCCAAAGGTCAGGTTTAAATGCAAAAAAAAAAAAGAAGATATATTTTGTACTGTAATTACACTCTTTCTTCATACCTTGAAAATTATACTTAATGCATAAACTTATAATAAGGTCGGTCAGAAGTCAAGTAAAAATTTTCAATTCCCCAAATATGTGTACCTGCACTCTTTAATAGACAATTATAGCAAACCCAGTTCGTGGAAAGTGAACATTCAAGATATTTCTGACAAACCTGTTATTTCGATATTTTGCCAGTTATGTGAAACTGTCATCACACATTGTGAAGACATTGTACTATACACCTATTGGGAGAATCATGCATTATGGCGGAGGCATCAGTCGCCATAGCGACATTTCTAGTTTTATTCTGAGGTGATGCATTTTTGTTTTGTAACTTTATATGCCTTACTGAGTATTCTTGAGATGTAAACACTATTATACATGAAGGAAAATATTTTGTACATCCTTTATGGTTACATGTTAGTACTGTTAGTACTATAAAACACAATATTTTCATTACAACTGATTGACAAATTGTCCTACATCGACATAAATAAAGAATTTCATGAATTTGGATATTTTCGTGGCATGAAATTTTCGGCGAATTGGAGCCGGCAGCCTTTTTCGCGGCATGAAATTTTCATGTGCTGCCACTAACATTCAATGCATATAGTGTAGACAAGAACTTTCGCATGCATTTCAATTTCACGAATCTTGGCTCGTGAAATTTGTGAAATTAAAATGCACACGAACATTCTTCGCTTTGTTTGAACAATTTTAAAACAAAAAAAAAAAACACTTCTAAAGTTGTCTGGGAGATTGTATCATCTTTTTTAAAGCAATGCATCAAATGAGCTTCCTTAAAAGTTTCATGAATGTAACTGAAGGGTCAAATTGCATGTCAAGCTATGTCATTTTGTGAATGATATACCAAAGAAGTATTCAGAGTTGTATCTTTAATAACAATTGGCCAGATATGATGGCACTACAACAAAATTTAGTATTTCTTGAACACTGATGCACAAAAAACAGTTTAGTTTTCATATCAGTATTTTTTTAGCTCCTTAGTCAGCTCCATATACTGTGAATTGCATGTGAATAAGTTGCTATGTACATTGCATGTACAGTTGAACCTCTATTATCCGGCCTCCCTTTTTCCGGATCTCTCTATTATCCGGACGCAATCTCGCCGTGATTTTTTTATCATTTTTTAAGAAACTCCTTGAGAACTCCTACACAAACACACATGAATTACATATACTTGATACATTTCTTAATAATTATTTAGGTAAATCATCCCAAGAATTTATAAAAGAAAATGATTTCATTCTTGCAAACACGAACCTCTATTTTGGGGTCTGTTACTGAGTGTAACAATGAAAAGGTTGCAGCATACACATTACTACATGTGGTACTACAATGGGTTACATCAGTACATGTGTATGTATATGTACATGTATAAAGCATTGAGTCTCCCGTATCCGGCCAAATCCCTTATCCGGATGAGCCCCGGTCCCGACTTGTCCGGATACGAGAGGTTCAACTGTACATAAGTTGTATGTACATTTCATTACATAAGTTGTACAAATGTATGTACATTGCATGTATACACATTGTAAGTTGTGTGTACATTGTATATACATAAGTTGTATGTACATTTCATTACATAAGTTGTATGTACATTGCATGTATGCACATTGTAAGTTGTGTGTACATTGCATGTACATAATAAACCTACAGTTGTATTCGAAGTTGTATTCTTCCTAACTGTTCCAAGGATATGTAATGAAAAGTGTTGAATTGATCTCACCTTATTTCTACACCTTTATGAAGAGCTTGCTGTAAACATGGCGATTCAGAACTGGCTGACTCTCTGATCATGACCCAGTGTAACCTTGCTGTATAATTATAACAAAAAAACCCCCTCTTTTAGCAAGGTAAATTTTCAGAACTCAACTCTTTATATTTCTGCGCTTTTGTGCCCTGATTTGGTAGGAAACCTGATGTAACCAGGTACACTGTAATTGTTGCAGGTTTTTAGGTTCTGGGTATTGCACTGTTCCCTGTATAAACGTGATAAACATCGCCCTCCCCCCTCCCCAAATACCCAGAGTGCAGGAAAGCAAAGTGCAAGACTATGGTGCCCTCTATTGACCCATCCGCCTAGTTCCTAGCTGCTGTCTCAGTAAAAAATATGGTATGTTCTACTTGCATTTTCCTTGTCATGAAATTAAAGTGCATCCATCAAACCTGACATTTTTTTATGCCTCCGCCACGAAGTGGTGCCGGAGGCATTATGTTTTCGGGTTGTCCGTCCGTCCGTCCGTCCGTCCGTCCGTCCTTCCGTCCGTCCGTCCGTCCGTCCTTCCGTCCGTCCGTCCGTCCGTCCTTCCGTCCGTCCGTAATGAATTTTGTGGACAAGGTAACTATCGAAACCTGTTGAGGTATCCTAATGAAACTTGGCATGTATGTGTATTAGGGGGTGAAGTTGTGCCTATCAACTTTTGGGTGCACATGCTCAAGGTCAAAGGTCAAAAGGTCAAGGTCAAATACATAAAATTTCACTATTTCCACCATATCTATTGAATGCCTGAAGATATTTTCTTGAAACTTAGTGTATACATGTATTACCCAATTAAGATTCTCTGGTGAAAGTTTGGGTCATGAGGTCAAAGGTCAAAGGTCAAAAGGTCAGGGTCAAATACATAAAATGTCACTATTTCCACCATATCTATTGAATGCCTGAAGATGTTTTCTTGAAACTTAGTGTATACATGTTTTACCCAATTAAGATTCTCTGGTGAAAGTTTGGGTCATGAGGTCAAAGGTCAAAGGTCAAAAGGTCAGGGTCAAATACATAAAATTTCACTATTTCCACCATATCTATTGAATGCCTGAAGATATTTTCTTGGAACTTAGTGTATACATGTATTACCCAATTAAGATTCTCTGGTGAAAGTTTGGGTCATGAGGTCAAAGGTCAAAGGTCAAAAGGTCAAGTAGAAATATTAAAACTTCTTTTTTTCTATGTACCTTGGAAAATTGTTCAAGGTATCTTCATGGAACATAGTATATACATGTACTGACTGGAAGTGATTATCTAGAGAATGTAGGGTTCATGGGGTCAAAGGTCAGGGGTCAAAGGTCAAGTGCAAGACTTCAAAATTTTACTATTACCCTCATATTTATGCAATGCCAGCAGGGTTATTTTTTTTACACTTGGTGTATGCATGTGTAACCTAATAGAAATTCTCTGGAAAGTTTTTTTTTTTCTCTTTTTGCCTCAAAGGTCAAAAGGTCAAAGATCTATTGAAAGTGCTGAACTAACTTTTTCCTCCATATCTCGGAAGTGGCTCAAGTTACCTTGAAACTTAGTACATATTATGCATGTTCTACCTGAAAGTAATTATCTCATGAATTTTAGGGTCAAGGGTCAGATGAAAATGGTAACAATTTACTATTCAATTCAGAAATTGCACTTTTTCTCCACACCTGTACCTTGAAAATTACTCAATGCCTAAATGTATGAATGGTTCAAAGTCAAGTTAAAGTCCTTAAATCCCTAGATACATGCTCTCCTATTCATCCAATTAAACCTACGTCGAGGAAGGTGAACATTCAACACATTTGTGACAAACTTGTCATTCCAATATTTTGCCAATTTTGTGAAAATGTAATCACACAGTGTCCACATGTACTATCTAGACCTATTGGGAAAATCATGCATTATGGCGGAGGCATACCAGTCGCCAAAGCGACATTTCTAGTTTTCAATATTAGTTTAAAAGTCTTTTTTTTTTTCAATATGAGGCTTCAGACTAGGAATTGATGTCATTATGTGACAAAGTTTTGGAGGGGTGGTTTTATTGCCCATGATAATAGCTTTTATAGTTGAGATACATGTGCAGAGGTACAGTCTGGAAATTGTCTTTGTACTTATTTCCACTGGATATTTTACAGCAATATTGCTGTAGTAAAATACAGCTTTCTCCTCAGTACACAAATGTTATCCCTGACAAGGTCTATATTGAATTATTGCACCACCACCTTGCCACACTTGATAAATCAAATGGTGGTTGCTTTTGTTCTTGATATGTTCACACATTCAGTACTGTAGTTACCTATTAGTCATTGTTTGAGGATTGGCAAAATCAGTTGTAAGAATACCACACCACCCTTCATATTTTCTCTTTACTATATATGACCAATGGCTGAAATATGATTGCCAGTGATCATATAGTATTGGGTAGTCACATAGCTCGATGTGGCAAGAGACCCAGAAGAGGTTGAGGGGGGGGGGGGGCATTTCATGAAGTGTTTTGTCTGACAAACTTGTCGGACATATTTGCTCTCAGCCATATATTTCAGGAGCTTATAACAGTCAGAAAAAAAATATATGACAAAATGCTTCATGATATACCCCAGGTCAATGTACAATTTGTTTATATTGAGGTGATTGAAGATAAAAGAAGAGTTTGTTCGCAAAAACCGATACGTCCATATTTGCCAAATGGAGATATTTGCGATTAAAGGTCAAGAAAAATAAAGAGATTAATAAGAAAATTTTTGGTTCTTTTGACCATAACTTCAAAGTACCTTTATATGTAGTGACTAATATATCATTTAAAAGGTGTTATTTTGAACTTTATTACAGAGACCGTACTTCAAAATCTTCAAAAATGGACTTGTCGGTTTTTGCAAACAAACTCTTCAAAAATTTGAAGATGCTGGATATGTATACTTTTGAATTTTATAAACTTTTTTTTTTTGTGTGTGTGTACAGAGGAGAAGTGGAGACAATGCTAACAACTCAAAGAGTGACTTTTATTCAGTTATGTACATTACACACATATCATGTTCATATGAATGCAGTACAGAAACCATACTTTAAGTGAGTTTAACTGGAGTAAAATCAAACGAATTGAGTATGGTGGAAGAACTTTATTTTTAGTATAAGACAGACTGTAGTCAAATCATGGAATTTTAGACGTTGCACTCGTCACATGGCAGAGATTTGGTTGTAGCCACATCAAATATTGTATGCAAATAAGGCAAGACAATGACATTGGTCATCATTTCTTAGCTCTCACATGGGTTTGGGAGACATATATGTTTCTTTAACATATCTGATTTGAAGATGTGGTGATTATAAAGTCATTGATTAATTAATTGAATAATTTATTAATTAATTAAATGAATTGTTACAAGGCCAACAAGTCTTGGACTATGCATGCAATTTTGGTGAAAATTCACCTATTCTTGCTGTGTAATTTTTGCTTTATTATCAAAACCACATGAAGTTGTTCTTTAATGATGAAATGTTTTAGAGATTCTTTGATCAAACGCCAGTCTCTACCTTTTATTTATCGTGTGTGATGGAACGATGTATCAGCAATATGATAAACATAATTACAAAGTGTGCGAGACATGCCGACAGAAACTTTTGAAAGTGACCTTAAACTTTGTTAAGTTGTACTCGGGAGCGGATCCAGGAATTCCACAAAGGGAAGGCACCTTTACAAAAATAAAGGAGGCGTGTGCCCCCATTTGTTTCTTTTTATTTCTTTTGTTTTAACAGAAAATAAAGAGGGAGTGTGCGCCTGGTGCGCCCCCCTCTGGATCCGGCACTGGTACTGCTCATATTTTAGAAGAGGAGTTTGATGTGTTGATCACCAAATACATTATATAAGGACATTTCAGCTGAAATTCAGTTAAGGTAGTCTAAACTTAGAACAAAACTTTGCTTTCTTTGTTATTCTGCCTAAAGATGTGTGGCCGATTGTGTACGCCAACAGACCTCCAATTGGATACAATGAACATAAATGCTGACACTTCACATCATACCTAAATGAATTTCCAATGAATAAAGTAATATCAGATTGTGGGGAAAATATATATCTTCATATGTAGTATAATGATGGTTCATTGCATTCATATTCACATTTTGTTTTCATTGTATCACTTTAAGTTTGAATTGCCAGAGGGACATTTTATTCTCCAGTGAAGTAATCAATATATATGAGATCCATGCGACCCCATCTGAGCAATAAAGATTAACTTTTATCTATTTCATACTGTATTCAGTGAGTTGTTGGTTGTACTCATTTGTTCGTACATTATGCATTCATATTCTCAAGCTCTCAATTGTTTGTTTGGGTTGTTGGGTGTTTTTTTGTTTTTGTTTTTGTTTGTATGTTTGTTTGTTTGTTGTTTTTTTTTTTTGCACCTGAGTTCAGTCCTGCATGTTGCGTGTGTCAATACAGGGAGTATGCTGGTTTCTTTTAATCTTTGGTGACAAACAAAAGTCTGATTTGTGATTAAAGGTTTTAATTATTATCAAGGATATTTGGGATTTTAATTAGCGGTAGAGGACGCTTTATGCTCTTACAGGTGCAGCACAATGTATAAGTGATATACATGCAACTCCTGTTACAACCACGTCCCCGGGACCAGCAGTTTTCTTTCGTTGATTTAAAAAAAAAAAAAATTGTATTATTGAATAAAAATATCTACAAGCCTTTCCTTTAAAATGACACTATGAAATGACGAATGATGACAATACAAACGACAGGGCTTGCGAAGGGTTTTCAAAAGTGGGGGCCCACTTCCGGGTTTCACGAGCTAACAAGCCAAAAAAAAAAAAAAAAAAAAAGGCCTGCGCAACTTCTGGTGCCACTTCCGGGTTTCTTGAGCTGACAAGCAAAAAAAAAAAAAAAAGAAAAGAAAGAAAGAAAGAAAAACGGTCTCTTCCTACGTCCTACTGCCACTTACGCACTTCCGGGGTAAAAGAAGTGGGGAGGGACCAAAGTGGTGATATCTTGTTTTCCTCTGTATAATGATGATGATGATAATAATGATGATGATGATAATAATAATAATAATGATAATAATAATAATAATGATAATAATAATAATAATAATAATAATAATAATAATAATAATGATAATGATAATGATAATGATAATGATAATAATAATAATAATGATAATAATAACAATAATAATAATAATTATAATAATGATAATAATAATGATAATGATAATGATAATAATAATAATAATGATAATAACAATAATAATAATAATAATAATAATAATAATAATAATGATAATGATAATGATAATGATAATGATAATGATAATAATAATAATAATGATAATAATAATAATACATACATACTTACATACATACAATTTCTATAGCGCCGTTCTCCACTTTGATTAAATTTGATGCTCAAGGCGCTTTACATCAAAGCAAAAAGACTGAAGATACAAGACCATCACCATAATAGAAGAAGATGAAGAAGCAGAAGAAAAATAAAGACATGAAAGTCTGTCTTCATAAGGCACTGGTCTTCAAAATGCACTGCTAAACAAATATGATTTTAAATTACTCCTGAAAGATGTTATAGAGCTTGAGTCTTTCAGCTCACGAGGAAGTGAATTCCACAGTGTTGGTCCAGCGTGAGCGAAAACTCGTTCCCCCAAGATTTCCTAGAAAACGGAATATGTAAAAGACCAGACGTTGAGGATCGGAGAGTTCGAGAAGGTTGGTATTGACGAAACAAACAAACATTGTAATCAGGAGCTGTTCCCTCAATAACGTGATAAACCAAAAGAAGTATCTTAAACAGAATACACTCCTGTACAGGCAACCAATGAAGACTCTTCAGGATAGCTAGGGGTGATATGACTGCGTTTACTTGACAAAAGAAACAATACGTGCTGCGGCATTTTGTAGCTTTTGTAATTGGGCAATTTGTGAGTTTGGTAGATTGATAAACAAACCATTACCGAAATCAAGGCGTGAAGAAATAAGTGCTTGAACAAGTTTTTCCGTGGCAGAGCGAGTCAAATACTTGCGAATAAAACCAATATTGCGCAATAATGACAACGGACTGATTTAGAAATGTTGGTGATTTGATGAGACATGTAGCCATGTGAGAGTCAAACATAACACCCGGATTGCGACAGTGACTTTGACAGAGGGATATCGTTACCTACAGTCGAAATGGATTTAATATCCAACTTATTCAGATGAGATTTAGAACCAAAAAGGATAAATTCATACTTGCTGTGGTTTAGAAGCCATGAGTTAGACCTCATCCAAGCATCAATATCAATGATGCAATTTTCCTACAGCGCAGTGCATGAGATGCTTGGATTTGATGCGGTGGAAAAGATACAAAAACTTGTATGTCGTCTGCATATACCGAACAGAATGACTTTGAAATATTTTGCGCAGACCGATCAAATAGATAGAAAAAAGGGTGGGCCTGCCAACAGAGCCTTGAGGTACACCACAGCCTAATGGCTTTGAGGACGATGTGACACCATTCAAAAGAACAGACAGTGAATGGTGTGATAGGTATGATTTAAACCATTCGAGAGCCTGTCCCTGGATACCCAAAAAAAGAATTCTGTGATCTACAGAGTGTCGAAGGCCGAAGACAGATCTAACAAAACCACTGTTGTGACGGATCCGGAATCCATTTCCCTTAAGATATAACTGGGAACATTCATCAAAAGGGTTTCCACACTATGGTGAGGGCGATAAGCCGACTGTAAAGGATCGAATAGACCATGTTCCAGCATATAGTCTGAGAGTCTCGAAAACACAACTCTCTCTAAAATCTTGAACAAAAATGGAAGATTGCATACAGGACAATAACTTGTCAGTGATTCCTTATCCAATGAAGGTTTTTTTTTTTTTTTTTTTTTTTTTTTCAGTAGAGGACGGATCAGACCTTTCTTTAAAGAAAAGGGTACGGTAGCTTGCTCAATACTGAGGTTAACAATTTGAGAAATAATCAGTGCAAACGTGGGTTTAAGAGAATGGTTGGAACCGGATCCAAGGGACGTGATTTAGGAGGCAATTAACAAAGAAGGAGAAGAATTTCATAAGTAGTTGTATGTTGGAGGGTTTCTGCCGGCCATGATGAATATTCATGAGGTAAAAAAAAAAAGTGTATGGTGCAAAAAAGTGCTCCCCCCCCCCCCCCCGTTCTGCTGGCCATGATGAATATTCATGAGGTCATTTGTCGCTTTGTTACGAGAAAAAAAGAAAGAAAGAAAGAAAGAAAAAGGCGAGCTTCCCGCTGCACGCTTCAAAGATTTCCGTTCGTCACTTGGTTGAGGGTATTGCGCCATCTTGTGTTCGTGATGACATTACACGCGGGCTGCAACGTTGTCCAAATAATTTCCAAAGTCGATATTCGCAGTGTGTGACTCTCTAATAAGGCCTATTTGTGATATTATGCCTTTGATGATAATGTCAATGATTACACCTTGTTTTATCTGAATTATTTTCAGTGTCATGTATGCCTAGATGCAACATATGTTACTCGTTTTTCTCTCGAGATTGCGTATAAGATCTATATCCATTGCCGTGAAATAAAAGGATTCAATAGTGTAGGGAGAAAGCCATAAGGCCTAATGAAGGCGTGAAATTTGATGGGAAAACCAGGAATGTAGTTTTAAATATTTTGCTTCACGCTCATGTGAAAAGAGAAATGTGAATACTTCATTTGTATACATCAATACACAAACACATGAAACAGACGCTGATTTTATTTGAATTGGTTTCATTTGATTTGATTTCTGATTTGACACTGTATAACGTTAACGAAAAAAAAAAAAAAAAAAAACTTCCCAAAATGATTACACACTTTGGAAGAAAAAAAAAATGAATATACCAGTCGTACAGTAAGCGTTAATAGAGTGTACCCATATAAACCCGTATAGACCTATACAGTGTAGCTATAGTGCTCCCCAGCGTCTGTTATCTTAAATAGCCATAACATTCCTTTCACTTTGAGTAGTTTGGATATTTGGACTTGAATCTAAAACTAAAAGGGAAAATCCACTCTCAAAAGTAGTACATGTGATAGGAAACAAAAACAAAAAATGGGGGAAATACAGCTACAGGGAAAGTTTGATCAAATTCGGGTGCAAACTGAGTCCTTTGTGATTTTGTGATCGATGAAACGCAAATTGGTATCGAACGCGAGTTATTCGTCTATTTGCACCTATATAGAGTACGAAATTTTGACTTTCACACAACATTTCCAGTTTCAGTTGTATACTGATAAGCATCTTCAATACGATTGTTGTATGATAATAATGTGTAAGTGTGTGTGTGTGTGTGTGTGTTTAATGCAACGCAAGCATGCACACACACACACACACACACACACACACACACGCACACACACACACAACACACACACACACAAAAAAAAAAACGTTCCGACAACAATATTAAAGATGAAAGACTTCTCGAATGTTTACGCACAGGACAAAGGAAAGATGAGCTCACATACTACATCTTATTGAGTTGTCAATAGTGTGCTTAGTAGACCACACGTTCACATATCAAAACTTTCTTACTGATTGATTGGAATCTGATCAAACAGTCACTATCCTCTTCCTTCCTTTTTTTCTGTTTTTTTTTTTCACACAAAGTGATTTTCAGGATGAACTTTCCCTTTAAGTTAACCACTGCCCTCATCCGAGCTTCATACCTTCGTTGTTTTGTGTTTATGGCTACCGCAATTGTTCACCTCAAGTGTCATTAAGAAAGCTTTTTTCTTTGCTGGCCAAACTTTAAAACTAAAATTGAAACTTGGCACGCCTTCATGCATTGTCTCTTCCCTAACGGGGCTTTTTAAATTCTTATCTTATCTAATCTTATTTAAGTGAATTCTATATTATTTATTCCTTTATTCATTCATTTTTTTTTTTTGGTGGGAATGTTCTGTTTCAAATATGAAACTATATGTTTATATAGGAGGTATGGAGGGAAGGTGCATAATAAGGTATACACGTCAAGCTCTCACTAAAGTGGGCCTGATCACATCACAAGACCTTCTTTCGTAGGAATGGGAAGCGGTTGGGGAGGGATGGAAGTCTGGAAAAAGGGCAGCTAACCTGTCACTGATGAGGGCTTGGGAATTTCATCAAAATCTTGTTCTCGCGATAACATCAGAAATTCTATATGCCTGGCGTGTGATGACTGCTGCAAAACACCTGAAATGTTCGTTCGTCTCGTTTGTTTGTTTGTGTGTTTGTCCTATTTAAAGGGTGTGTACAGTTCTGGTCGAGGTGAGGATTTACCTTTTAACATTTTGCGAGATATTCAGAAACCACTCTATGAAATGTCAAAGAGCATGCAATTCTAAGGGGTATCAAAAGTTTATTTGATGAAAATCGGTTTTGAAATGGCTGAGATATCCAAACACAAGGTGAAACAAAGAGAGCCTAATAAAAGTGTGGCCTGTCGCCTTTTATTACTATCACTTTTTTGTGTATCTCAGCCATTTGAAAACCAATTTTCATCAAATAAACGTTGAATCCTTCTTAAAATTGTATGCTCTTTCATATTTCATATGAGGTTTCTCATTATCTCACTTAGGAATGTTCAAAACATGAGTCCCCACCTCAACCTGTACTGTACAGTCCCTTTAAGTTTGAGCATAAGTGCGTTGAAGGGAATTTAAATACAACATGTAAATGAAATAAACGGAAACGATAAAGGACCCTTAATTCAAAATTGATTCATCATTCACTCACTCATTCATTCATTCATTGGTCAGGCTTGTTATCTTCAAAAAGATATAAAGAAAACGATATGGGACCCTCAGAAAATACATAAGAGAACGAATTGGTGTTAATACAATTCTAGAAAAGGAATACAGAAGTTAGTCCATTCTACCTTCATCACGAATGTGATAACGCCGAGTCGAACTAAACGAACATAGCAGCTCAAGATTCATTAGAAGTAATGACGTCAGTTTCTATTTTATTTAACATTTTGCCAGAGAAGCGATGTCGGTCGCGTGCGCACAAAATGCAAATTAGGGCTGATGAGAACATGACGACACAGAATCACAGCTCGCCATTGAACTCTCTTGATTATTATTATTCCCTTTTCACTGCTACAGTGTGCATGTCTAATGAAAAATTACTTATGAATTGCATGTATATATATATATATATATATATATATATATATATATATATATATATATATACCATGTGTCCCCCCAAAAAGAATTACAACGGTAGCCTCCGCAACGATAGCTTTAAAAATAGTGAATCAATCCAAATGCAATTTCAGGTTATGAAACTATAAACCTCCTTGCTATAACTCATTACCCACATCTTACATAAAGCCCCATTCGATTTGCTTCAGGGATCAAAGAGAAACGAGGAATTTTGTATAGCATGTCAGAAATCTCTTCCCTACAAGTTCTGTCTATTGTGTTCACACATTAATTTTCATTTCCAAGAGCATCCAAGTGCTAAACTTGGAAGAATCAACCTCATGACATGCTTTACAACAATCCACATTATTTTCTCTGTGACCGCTTAACCAAATCGAATGGGGTTTTTCTGCAAAATAAAGCTAAGATGTTATATTTTAAGACTCTGAAGTAGCATTTAGATGGTGTAATCATATTGGGTGTTCTCAGTGCGAAAAGTGGATTGTAATTTTTTTTTGGGACATACTGCATAATATATAAAATATATAGTTTATATATTCTTTATGATTTGAATTTCGGTCGATTATGTTCAACGGTTTTTCTTTTGTTTTTGTTTTCAACAAAGAAACGAATACTGATAAAAAAATGGCAACATAGTGTTCTCACTTGTGCTGCATAGTCGCAATTCGTTTAACAATCTGTTTGTATTTCATTCCTTATCAGGTAAGTCTTTGCTTGCTTGTTATTTTCTTTGCTGTTGTCATATTTCATACATGCATAATTACATATTTTCTCTTTTTTTCGAAACGCTGTGAGCTTCGGAAGGTGGACATTATGCGCTATGGAAATAAGTATAGGTTTTCCCGGCCAATTTCGCACTTTTGTCAGTCCATTTGATAAAAGGTTTATTCAATTTAGCGAAAATCCTCGTCACTGCACATTCTGTCATTCAAAATTGCAACTTGTTCGTTCAATTTAGCATTTCGATCAATGAAATTCGCACATGTGCCTTTCGAATTCGTAAAACGGGCATTCAAATTGGCACGTGCTCTTCAGTCATTCAAATTCGCCAGCACTCGCGGAAAATGGTAATTCAGTCATTCAATTTCGCGTATGGGCAGTCAAATTCCAAACATTTTCATTCAAATTGGCGTAATGTTATTTGAAAAGGTGAGAATCGTGATTTATTCATGTTTAAACGTGAATTTTTGTTTCATCCACACACTGTTAAGTATTATAGTAAAGGTATCTTTGACCCTAAATAACTCAATTTTGTTGTTCTGTAACGCCCCTCTTCTTTCATACATGTTATCAGAACTATGCATGTACCAGTACCATACATTCACTTCACTTTCTTATGTCCAGTTATGGCAGCACAAGTTAGATACAGCCGTATCTCTCAAGAAGACAGGGAAAGAATCATAAAAACATTTAAGGGTAATAACCTTGACAAATTGATGGCTAGAGATGATCCAAGAACCTTATTCCTAGTGATGATTAACGCAATATAGCACCCACCAAAGGAAATAAATGAAACATGCAGATGAAAGAAATAATCACGATGTAAATTGAAACCTCCTTCTCCCAATTAATGTCAAAACAAATTTAAAATTAATGTATCTGTGAATGAAATAATGCTATCGATAGCTGATTGAACACTATAAACGCATACACATATTTTAAAAGTACTGTTGCAAAGATGATATCAGAATAACGAATGAATACGAAAATATGAAATGTTATGATTCTTGCAAACGATACCTATGATGAATGAAAATGAAAAAAAAAAAAAAGGAATAAGAGCATAAACGTGTCTGCTAAATTGACTGCAGTAAATGCGAAATTGGATGCCCAAGAATAAATTCGAATGAACGAGCGCAGCGTATACGTGATCACGTGACTATATCATGCTAAATTGAATGAACGATTTGCGAAATGGTGCTTGTCTTACGAATTTGAACTGAAAAAGTGCTGATTCGAATGATGTTAAAGGTAATTTGAATGCTCCAAAATGAATTTGAATGAAAAGATTATAAAATTGAAATACCGAACATGCCATCTAGGCTAAATTGTGCTAAATTGAATGCAGCTATTAGGAATTGGACTGAAAAAAGTGCGAAATTGGTCGGGAAAACCTATACTACTGTTATTATTATTATGTATATATTATAATCATATACCAGTGTATACACATTATGTCTAATTTGTTGGTGTGTGTGTAGGTGCGTGTGTGTTTCCAGATGTTCACATTTCCGAGTCTTTCGTGTTTTTCCTTTTCTATCTATACTACTACAATAATTAATTGAAAGAGAAATTGAACTTTGGATCAAATCCAGTATTGGGGTCAGGTGGGAATTTCGCAGGAAGGAAACAATAAAGTTTGTTTCACCGATCACGGATGAAAACCAAAAAGCAAAAAGTGAAGAATGCTCATGCACTGCTCGCTGGAAACCCTTATAGTTGTTTCTTTTCTTTTCATTGTTTAAAGCATCGTGTAGCCTTGATCGAAAGTCTATTCGTTTATCACGCGACCAGTCTTTCTATTTTGTCGTAATTATCGACTATTCATTGTCCAAATCGAAAAGGCAATCTCAGCTGCCTTGATCTGTCTGGGTTACCTTATCAATACCCAGAAAACATACAATGGTTGTTTTGTGCTGCATCTTACTGTTGGTTTTTTATTTTCATTTTGATACTAGTAATCTATTGTTAGTGTGACTTAGCAGAAGAGACCTCTTTCATCCATCTGATCGCTCTGTTGTTCATAACATAATTATGTAATGTTCGGCTGCAGGTTGCAGAACTTTCAAAATGTTTTTACCACTGCATAGCTGATTAGTATATTACAACTTATTTTAGGTTTTTCCTTTTGATTGAAATTTTGCTAGCTTTAGAATCAATTTAAATTTAAATCTGAATTCAATTTTAAATCAATGAGATGTTACTTACAAATTTGTTTTCTCAAAGTGGAAAAGGTTCACAGATTTTTTTTTTTTTCTCAAAGTTTCTGAGAGTCTCTGAGTTTAGCCTGCTCGATTTCAGTTTCCTTTACGATATGTAACAGTGATATTTGGAGCTGTCAATATGAGCAGGACGAGCTGATTGTTCCGAGATGGGACTTCCCCGGGATTTGATCGGTTAAAGTCGAAAGACGAATTTGACCGTTCTTTCAATTTCGTTCTCGTGACCTGATGCGCGATTGAACGTGATCAATACTTTTCTGCGCAGCTACAATTCAATTTGCAGTTGAGCCCAAACTCTTCGCGTTGTCAACCCATTCGACCGCACGTCCACACAGTGATAGATACCATTTTGTGCTGCAAGGGTCAGGAGCGATCGACCGTCAGACAAAGGAGAGGAAAACGAAGATGTCGACCACGATTCTTTTATTTACGCTGTCAGTGACTGTCATCATGTCAGGTGAGCACTGTTAAATTTTGGGTATTTTCTTTTTTTAATCCACTCATCATTAGCTCGCAATTTGTTTGCGATTGAACAACGACACAAATTTTGACCTTTTTATCAAAAAATTCACATGCCTTCAAAAGACAACATAATAGGCAAGTATGTCTTGACTCCACAATAATATCCAATCGGTTTGAAAATAAAAACCTACAAATCTCCCAAAACTATGACAACTTTTTAAATAATAATGCAGTATTTTTTTTTGCAACCTCATTCCTTATCCGTAGTCATTATTGTTATAGATTGGTGTAGCTTCAAAAAAAAATGTATATTAAGATTATGATTTATTCTCCTTTTATTAATTTTCACAATAGTATTTTGAAGACATGTGAGAGTTATAATGGGAGAATGACTGTCATATTATGTCGCCTCATCATCTCGTTACCACAATGTTGTGAATAATTTATAACTGCTGTAAGACTTTGAGCAAAAAGAAAAAAAAAAGTGAAACTTCAAAGTTCACTGATTTGTGTTCCTGTCACTGGTTTCCTGTTTGTTTAAATAATTTACACTGTTTGTCGAAGTGCCATTCCCATAGCGTGTAACTTGACTTTAACAGATCGGAAAACTCTCTTTGCTGGGAATAATCTACGAGCGGAACCCTGTGAAAGGTTATGGGTTTAGATGTTGTCTAGTTTTTGTTTTTATATCTTTTGTTTTGCCTTTTTCTGTCACATGTCTCAAATTTACTTTACTGAAATGTTGGCAAAATGTCATTATTGCTTCTTTCAATTAGGGTTACTTTTCGGTGGAAATATTTAAGCCCTCTTGTGAGGTTCCATAACTTTCCTATAGGGCGGATCCAGGTAGACGCCTTTCCAAAATTAAAGGGGGAGCATGCCGCCCCCTCAATTTTTCGTTTTGTTTCTTTTGTTTTAACAAAATGTAAAGGGGGTGGGGGCGCAAGGTGCGCCCTGTAGATCAGCCACTGTTTTTCTATCTTGATAGAAGGATATGTTCGATATTGATAAAACTTCTATCTTCATATTCGTCAAAAAAATGACTCTGTTGACTCGATTTTCTGGAACTTGGTGAAAACTAATGTGCTTGAAGGTGCAGTCAAACATAGAAGTGTGTAGATAAAGCGCAATGCTGGCCCAATACAAGTGAGCTGTTCTATTTCAGTCTTATCTGTACGATTGACAAACGCTATGTTACACCGTCCTGTCAGGGGCGGATCCAGGAAATCTGAAAGGGGGGGGGGTGGGGCGCAACTAATATTTCTAGAGCCACTTCCCGGTTTTATTTCATTTATTTATTTATTTATTTTTATTTCGTTTGTTTTTTAACGATAATAAACGGGGGCGGGGGGGGGGGGCATGCGCCACTTACGCCCCCTCTGGATCAACCACCGCCTGTCCTTCAAGAGTTCGGTTTGCTTTTATATATATAATCTATATTCCACATATTCTTTTTCCAAACACAACGAAATTCAAATAAAACAGGGTACTTACAGCATGACGTACATTAGACACAGATTGTTTAAGAATTACAATGTGTAATACAATGTTAGATAATGAAATGATAAACAAATTTAATCACATGCCTTACAAAGAGAATGAATAGCATTTTTAGAGTTTTTAGAGTTGCTTGATTGCCACTACTGATCCAGGAAAACAAAATGAAATGCATATGCTTTGGTATACGATGGGGGAAAAAAAACTCACATAAACGAAGAAATTAAGTGTAAATGGAGGAAGACAATGATGTAGACCTACGACTACGAAAACATGCGTATAGAGTATTGAAGTAAAAACAAAGAAAAGGAAATAACCACAAAGCAAAGGAAAGATATGACATCCATCATTATGTTGTCCAATTAGCTGTTACACAGTTGTTGTTGTTTTTTTTTAACTTTGACGTTTGTAAATGTAGCAGCCACTGCCAGCATTGCGGGGACTACTTCCGACGTCGTAGCCGCCCACGCCGGAGAATCGGCTAAGCTGCGCTGCAGGTTCCAAGGGACCACGAACCAGGGTATCCGACTAACTTGGGAGAGAGTGGACGGGAAGTCCATCGCCAACGTGACTGAGTGCGCGGGCATGAGCGTCACGCGGTGCGCGACCTCGGTGTCTGACGTGGACAAGTACGAAGTGACGGGCAGTCTGAGTGAGGGCGTTGACCTCGTGGTACGCGACGTCGAGCTCCAGGACGATGGTGAATACGAATGTCTGGTGATAAGCACCGCGGGACTCGGCAAAAATATAGTTCGCCTCGCAGTCTCCTGTAAGTTCATGCGATGTGGAGTATTTCAACAAAATATGCATAATGAAATAGCATTACATTTATGATCACGTTATTAATGACTTTGAACAGAAACGTCATTTCACCTTTTTGAAATCGTTTTTACCTCCAGTCACCTAACATCGTTGACAATATTCTTTTACAAAATCATTATGTTGTCTTAGATCACAAAGAGATAAGATAATGCCTAGTTACAAGCCCTGCTTTCTAGCAGTCCAATCCATTTCAAACAAATTTGATTCGGTATTCGTCTCAACATTTATTGCATTTCAGTTCACAGTATTTTGTTTGATTATAATATTGTATTGATTTGGTGTAATTGTGCATTCAAATGTGCGTTTGCAATCGCGTTTTCCCTGGAAATGAAATAAAACTTAATTGAAACGGTATCAATGAAATTATGATATCATTTAACATCGCCACAAACAAAAGAAAAAAAAATAGCTATCTGGATGCGATGATGCCTTAAGTCATCTCTTTTATCTTTTTCCTTTTTTTTTTTTGAAGTAGTGACGAGAAAATGAGGGTTTAGTTCTTTCGATTCCATTCACCGTTGGACTCGAAACGAAAACTCTAAGATTGAGCCCGAAATCAGATTCACTAGGTCAGAAGAGTTTGCAGCCATTGGCGTAATCTGATATGGAATGCAGCGCCACGTCTTGATTTTCCTTTCGTAGTGATATATAATATTATTACTCTCTATTGCAACTGATTGTCAAATTGCCATACATCGACGTCTGTCCGGTGATCAGGAGGTCGTAGGTTCGAATCCTGCTCGAGTATGTACGCCCATGATTTTTTATCATGGCTAATCTCAAAGCAGTTATCAATGCAGTGCTTATTTACGTCGATGTAGGGCAATTTGTCAATCAGTTGCAATGAAAACATCTCGACGGAAGATTTTCATGAATTTGAATAATTACTCTCGATCTCTATAATTATGTTTGTTTCGCAGATCCTCCGAAGAGAGTTGATATATATGTCGGCGGCATCAACGTGACAACTAAGATTGCCTATCTCCCCCTGAGCAAGCCACGTAATGTCACCTGCGAGATCAAATCCCCATCCAACCCGCCGGCTAATATGACTCTCGAAACTGGCGCCATAGAGGAACAAGTCAGAGACCCGGAGCATTCCAAGGTGCCCGAGAATCCATTTCTGTCCACGTCCAGCCAAGCGGTCACCCTTTTTGCCCAGGAGGGGGACAATGGCAAGACATTGACTTGCATGGCGAGGCATTACAACCTGACATTTCGCGCTAGCGCTACAGTTGATGTGGGACGTAAGTGTCAACTTTCAATTTGTTGTTGGAATGATCATTATGACAATAATCTTGCTTGTTATTATGGGCATTATCCTCTCATGATCGAGATGCAAGATCTTGATAAGAAGAGGAACGTGAATCAAACAAGGCACTGAAGATTACATAATACTATGGACAAAGGAAAACAAGTTGTGGAATACTGTCAGTTATCAGGCCTTAATTGAACAATGACGTCGGCCATTATTCATTATGTCCAAATACATGTGGTACGCCATGACAATGATTGTATCAACGCTTCTCAATGGCTAAGTAATTCAACTATATTATAAAGAATTACATTTTCTTTAAGTGTTATACGGTTATTGACACCCCTCCGTGGAATTTACCATCATTAGCAACAACTGGGCGCAAGAGGTATACCTGTAATTCCCTCTTAAATCTATGGCTAGGAAAAATTTGAGTGAAGCTGGGTGTAGGGTCTACAATTATTGATAAAATTAGTTGTAAACATAGGGCCTATATAGAAAATATAGCAATTAGATAATGAAATCATTTTTCTTTGATAACATGGATAACATCACAAAGGAACAAAAGAAAAGAGAATATTTGTATTCGTGTCACCCAACTGTAGACCAACCAATAATCATGTTTTATGTATAGTCATATAGACCTATAGGCCCTGTATGCCAGCTGCGGATGAACCTAAAAACACCATAATTTGTCGAAGGTATTTTATCATTTAAATGTCAATTGGATGTAAGAGCAGATCATATCCTGCCACATAATTTTGATGACATATTTTCTTCGAATTTCATTAATGAAATATAAATATTACATTAAGACTAAAACACTGAATGAAGGCCATTGAATATATCAAACTCCCTTAAGTTTACGGGATAATGCAATATGAGATTGAAATGTATGGCTGATGTAGGTGTCATTATTTTCTATAACCTTCACAAGACTGGTGAGAAAGAAGCATTAGGCCTATATATCACACTGCAAGAAGATCGATATTTTGTGTGTGACCTTGCGTCACAAACCAACAAAAAGTCGCATGCACTAATTTTGTGTTAGGACTGACAACAGGTAGAATGGATCAAACCAGCCAATCTTTGGTTTTTCATATTTTTTGAAACAAGTCTCCTTCTACATTATACTATAAAGTTTGGGATCAGGAAACGAAATGGAACTTGTGTTTTTAGCAATTTTTTCTCGAACACTTGTTGGTGGAATGATGTGATTATGTGTTTCCTCATAGGTGATAGAGTTCTATTTTCATTTCTTAAAAACCCTGTCCATACTCATCACTTTCAAATCCAACAACTTTAAAAAGAATAATAGTACTGCATTGAACGTTAGAATTAATCATATACAGAATATGTTAATGAAGCATGCTTAATTTCAACCAAATCTGGTAATCCCTTCATTGTTGTTGCTTCGGTGGTTAACATCTGTTTTTGTTCCATTCATAGCACAACTAGCGCGGCTTGGTAAAGATTAAGCACTTGAATAGACCATGTACTTCAGAACCTCTTTTCGCAGTTCACACTTTCCAGAGTGTGGGCTTTCTTTCCAATAATAGCTATAGGTTAGGAGAGTCCATTTGATTTGAGTTGTACATCATTTTAAAGCTTAGAGTCTGCTCTTTCAGAATCTGGTCTTAACTAAAAATTCATGTCGGTAACTTTTTAAATAAACTTTTTAATTAAACTGTTATCCGTGTGATATTCATGTAGCTACCACCGGAAATTTAACAGAGTATAGTATAATATTGATACCGATGGTAAAAATGGAAGGAATATCACAAAATATTGTACATGGGTAAGTTTGGTTAACCAACTTTAATTTTTTTTTCACCTTCTAGCTCAACCAAAGAGACCGAACAACGTCGAAATTTCCGCTGCCTCACCAACGTCTCTGTTGGCTACTTGGCAAGCAGGCGACACGGGGAGTACGTTTCCAAAGTATCGGGTCCAGCTATGCCCGATGTTGGGCGGGAACGCTTGCCAGACGATATCCAATATCACCTCCACCCGTTACCGCCTCGTAGACCTCCAACCTTTTACGTTGTACAGCATTAAGGTCAGCGCGCACACAGTCTACGGCTACAGTGACGAGTCGACACCCGTAAATGCCTACACAAACCGTAAGTCATGCCCCAACCTCTCTATACGGCATACTGCATTATTTATATCGTTCTATATACTATAGACAATGTCACAAACTGTTTCCATCTTCCTATCCAGTTATAGTGGCAATTATGTTTGGTTGCAGTTCGATCGTTATTCCGAAAGTTCATAATTCCGAACATAACATTACATCGCATAGGCCCTTTACGGTTCTACATTCCGAAAAAACGAACACGAAGTTTAAGTTTCATTATAATTATTGAACGTCCGTATGTACGGTCCTTTTTGTTTTTGTTTTCTTTTTTTTTTTTCGGACGAATAAACCTTCGGAATACAGTGTAATGAACCTTCCGAATAATGCCACGAAATATATATCTTTGGATCGAAGAGCTGTCCTATTTCATTTTTTTTTTTTGGGGGGGGGGGGGAATAAACGAGCATCCGATAGGTATTTACGGAATTTGTGTATTTCTGAACGGCAAACTGTATAGGAAAACGAACTTTTATTTCATTTTCGGATTAGTGATGTTTTGGAATGACGTAACCCCTTGACTTTAACATGTTTAACGAAATCTATGCAAAATTACAAATTTTGAAAGAGACGTCTGATTTATCTAGACTTCAGTAACGCGTTCGTTTATATCTCTGCGTTGACTTAATCTGTACACACATAGTTAAGAGATGATCGCTCTGAAACGTTATTGATAAGATCTGCATTTATTTTGTTTTTCATCCACTTTATATATGAATAGTTGAGAGAACGCTCCTCTTAAAGGGTGTGTACAGTTCTGGTTGAGGTGAGGATTTAGCTTTTAACGTTTTATGCAAGATATTCAGAAACCACTGTATGAGATGTCAAAGAGCATGCAATTCTAATGGGTATCAAAAGTTTATTTGATGAAAATCGGTTTTGAAATGGCTGAGATATCCAAAAACAAGGTGAAACAAACAGATCTTAATAAAAGGCGTGGCCTGTCGCCTTTTATTATTATCACTTTTTTTGGGATATCTCAGTCATACTCAAATTATGAAAACCAATTTTCATCAAATAAACGTTGAATCCTTCTTAAAAATATGTGTTCTTTCATATTTCATAAGAGGTTTCTCATTATCTCACTTAGGAATGTTCAAAACATGAATCCCCACCTCAACCAGTACTGTACAGTCCCTTTAAACTTCATTTAAATGATCTAAAGTAAAGGCCTATACATTTACGCAGCTGCATACTTAATGGAATAATCAAATAGGGCCTATTTATTCCTTATTGACAAATTCACCGTTTCTGTGCTGCATCATAACAGTGATTAGAGAGAACACAATCCTGTATTCTGTTATACATGGAAAGCTTTTTATTGATCATATTGGTTTCCGGTAATGTAGTTTACGGAGAGAAAGCAATCTGATATTGAGCGAGGACATTTGGATCGAGCAACTTAGGTCTCGCAACGCACTATAGTGAGCCTCGTTACACACATCACTTATCTCGTCTGGAAGGCAACTTTTGAGCGACCACAAAACAACTTTTGACAGCTAACGAAAAAAAATGATTTATGTATTGAAGGAAATATGAGCGTCGAAATAAAATATACAAATTTGACGTACCACTTTCAAATGCTCTCACTAAAGTCTTGACAGCTGTCTCTCTGCCGAGGACACTAGTTTTGAAAGGGCAAGAGCTGAAGTTAACTTCCCGAACTGATGATATATACTGAAGATTCATTCACTTGTGTAAAAAACAGAGCACCCAAAGGCACGGGCTTTGTCTTGAAGGAGGAAGTATATGAGTCCGACTTAGAGCACTGTAACTACGACAGCCATGACTGGGAGGGGGGGGGGGGAGGAGGAGGAAGCTTAGAAAGAAGAACAAAAGAAGGGTTTGTTTGCAAAAACCGATAAGTCCATTTTTGAAGATTTTGAAGTACGATCTCTGTCATAAAGTACAAAATAATACCTTTTAAATGATATATTGGTCACTACATATAGAGGTATATTTTTGAAGTTATGGTCAAAAGAAGCAAAAAATTTCTTATTATTCTCTAAATTTTTCTTGACCTTTAATCGCAAATATCTCCATTTGGCAAATATGGACTTATCGGTTTTTGCAAACAAACTCTAGATCAATGGGTTATGTATGCAATGAGCCATGGTGCGCTTGCTATGTCAGAGCATACTCGATATTTGATACTCTAATCCCTCTCGCAGCTCAAAGAAGCACCGTGTGTGCCATTGGGAGGTGCCACAGTGATGATCTCTATTTACAATAAAAGTGTGCGCTGTGCGAGTATTAAAAATCTGAACACATCCTTCTTTAAAGGATGAGTGATCCTGAAGAAGGCTGCAAGGTTGTAATACAGGGGAGAGCAGCTTCTTTGAATGTTGTCAGGGTGGTGGCATGCACGATTTGACTAGGTAGGCGGTTCCAGATCCAAATTGTCCTTGGAAAGAATAAGTAGACTCTACTCGAATGCACCACTAGAAGTCTTGGGTATGATAAATTTGACGTCATGATCGTCCCTCGCATGGTAGGTTGCAGGGGTAACTGGTGAGGGCATTGTTAGGCTTACCACTCCATAGTGGATTTTGTAAAAAAGTGAACATTGGTTCACGAGTCGCCGGTGGCCTGTAACGTGTGCCATCCTTGTGCCAACACTTGATGGGTAGATGACGTAGATCGCATGAATTACTTTTGTTATAACATAGGCATGCTTGAAGCCCCCAGTTAGGAATTACCATAAGGAAAACAAAACCGAATTGTCTAAACACTGTACTACATCACGTGCTGATGGTGTCATTTCTTTGTCTGTGCATGTGTTTTGCCGTATGTGTGTTGTGTGTATAATAATGTTCCCATGTGTTCATTAGCCGTAGACGCTATATTGTAAGTTATATCAGTTTGACCTGATTATATGAGATGAAATTTGGTTATTTCACAATGTCAGTAATTACAGTCTCTCACTAACCTATCTGTGCACTTATACTATTAATTATAGCTAATTATTGTTTTCTTTTTCTTATTGGGTTTTTTTCGTTTTCGGTTGTTTTGATTACCTATATCTTTTACACTGAGTTTCCTTCATTGTTTGGTTTCTTTGTTATTTTTTATGTTAATCATGTCGTCAATTTTTGCTACATGTATTATTAAAAAAGAAATCGCCATTCTTGCTCTTTTATTCAATATTAAGCCTTTACCCATCATTGGAATCTCACAGACATTTTTTTTTTTTTTTTACCAATTCTCTTCTCGATCTTAGCCATTTGTCATGTAAATAATTTTTTCCTATCGATATAGGATTATGATCTATCTAATGCTCATTATGAAGAGTTTGATCGAGAAATGGGCTAGCCCTATTAAAAAAAAAGTATTCGAAATTCATTATCAGATACAGGAAAAAATCAGTGACATACCTCACTTGTAACATGACAAGGTAAATTCTTGAAGATAATGATTCAAATATCCAATGTCATTCGTGTGGAATATTCCCATTCGCTGCTTATGGTAAAGTTAATGATTATGTAGACGTCGTGTCATCAGATTATCATAACTCCACTTTTGAAATTTCGTCTTGCGAAAATCACCGAAACTGCAATGGACCTATTTCTGCTCGTTTATTTTCAATTAAACTATCGTATAATCTATTGTTTCATATTCTTTATCATGTTAATAAAAGCAAATACGCCTTCCATGGATGCACTTGAAATGACTGATTTACATTACTTGATATCAGTTTAAAAAGAATGATTAGCACTTTTGATTATCTTTTTCTACCGACTTTACAGCTCTTTCCCCTGATGAAATGGGTGAGTATTGTGTAATTGAATTAATTAATTTCATTTGCTAATCCTTGGATAAGAAATTGATATTCATATTTATCAGTACACATAAAGAAACATATCTGCAGATCTGCATTAGTCTATGGGCTGCCAGAGTGTAAAGGCACCAAAGTTACTTTATTACAATATCCCACACCAGGGCCGATCAATACGAGTCATAATGGTAATAATTATGATATAATGCTAAAAAGATTTACTAACAACTTTAATAAAACCAAATGAATTAATCATTGGTCACCAATTACCCAGTACTACACAGTGCAAGATAATGGGAAAGAACATAATAGGCAGATTCAAGATAGGCGACTAAGAGGAGAGTAAATGTGAACAATTTTTGTCATAGGAAATTCTTAATCATGTTGATTGCCAATCCCTTGGATTATAATTTTGAGTAAATTCTAGTATTGCAGATGTGGATTGTCAATCACTGAGTCTATATTGATTTGGGATAATAGTGGTCGAATCTTGGAAAAAAAAAGGAATAATATCTGTCACAGATTTATAGTTTTCAAATACATCTCATATGGAATGTATTAGTAATAGACATAGGAAGGGAATTATCGACATCATCTGCACATATCGCCGTGTCTTCATATTGGAATTAGACTTAAGGACAATATATCTTTCTTTTTTTCTCTCTCTCTCTCTCTCTGATTATACCAGTCGGTAAGCTTGTACACACTGTACTAAAAACCACAAAGTGTGCTTACAATGAATTGCAGGCCTCTAACTTGTTTCACAACCTGAACACCGCAGTCAGATCCTGCACTAATGGTAGGCGCCCTATGCAATGAAGGCGAAATATATTTCGGAGGTTCTAGAGGCATACAATACTCTAACGTGATTGTCTATTCCTCATTTTCTGACAGTTAACGTGTGCGGTCGAAATCAAAAGTATAGAGCCTATATTCCCATAAAATCCACGTTATCAAATTCTGTTATTGACCACATAAACCTCACAGGAACTAATTATTAGAGCAGTTGAGACCTCCAGGCAGAAAGTGAAAACTTAAATTCAAGTGCTGCAGCATCAGGTTGTCGATCCGTTTTTACGATTTGTTGGTGGGGGGGGGGGGGGGGGGGGGACAAAACTTGGGTTGGAAGACTGTGCGATGAAGCGGTGCGACCGAGCGGGGGGAAAGGGTGTGGGAAGGGAGTATCCCTCCCTCCTACACGAGGGACATTTTTCATTTTCAGGCCGGGAATCAAGCGATCTGCTGCACACTTTTGGTGATTTATTCCCCATCAAAAAATAAGAAAAATAACAATTAATATTCACTGAGATATTAATGACTTAATAGCGCTTTCTCAGCTCTTGCTCCTCAATGTGCGTCATCACTGTTTATGTTTATGGAAGTTGACTGGGCGGGGTGGGGGATGATGTGGAGGTGGTATAGAAGATTTAAATGAGAGGAGAAATTTCCTCCCACACGAGAACACTTTTCTTCTTCTTTTTTTCTTGTAAACTGAAGTTACAGATCGTGTGCACAATCTTGTTTAAATATTCGGGAATCTGTCTAAATGATTAGGACACAAATAGTCTTTGAAAAAGAACAGAGCGAGGGAGGGTTTTGGATTTTCACAATTGAAATCCGACAGTTTGGTGCACAATATGGTGTACACACACACATACACACACACCCACAAAAATCAAACAAGGATATTTTTCAGACTTGCGGAATTATTGGGGGAAGGAGGAAAGATGGTTGAAAGGGAAAAAAAATAATTCACCTGCATGTTCTGATTATAGGTAGTACGTACACTGTAGTTCATATAGGAATGAAATCATGATTTTTATCCAGTTTGCCGAAATAATTCAGTTAAACCCTTTCTATTCCAGTGAGTCAAATATGCATAAAACTAACACACGTACTTATGGACAAAATGAAACGTAGCATACAGAGTATGAGATGTCTGCAGTAATTCTTATCTACACATGCTGATCGTGTTATTGTGAACTGGTTAATATTCTCACAGGCATTCTCGCTGTCTATGATCCTGGTAAGGGCGTCCTGGTCGTCACGGCTCGAGATAATACCACTAGCCAACTTCCCCCTGGCTTATGTGTACAACTGAGCACATCTTCCACTGGGACGGAGGTCGCCGCAGCATACAGCAACTGCGTCGGTATCGGCGAAGAACTGCCGGTGCCGCCGGGCACATCGTGGAACGACGTTCTCGTGGTCACCTGCGGAAACAACGTGTGCAGTGCGACCTCCAAGCCAGTGTCTGCAAACAGCGGTTAGTTTTAAAACTTCACCGCGATGCAAAAACGCCCCCCCCCCCCATCAATGCTATCTAGTATTGAGTATTCACTTCCATTCAAACAATATCAGAGACATGCAGCTCTTCAATTTGGTATTACTGCATAACAGCGTAATAAAAAATCCTTTGTAATATTTCCGCACTTGAAAATAGAACTTCACAAAAGTAACAATTAAGACACACAATCCATTTCATGTTTTTTTTTATCCATTGCAACAAATAAAATGCGAATCCCCTTACAAAAAAGAAAACACACAACCGTTCACACACGCACGCACGTACACACACACGCACACACCCATTTACACCCGTACACATGAAAACGTCAAAGCTAACAAACAAAAGCATATTAGTCAGCAACAACAAAAACAGTAAGAAATGGAGAAAAATTGGGTAAAGAATTCGAATTTTCACACGAAATATTTAAACAAATACACAGATGGCTTTGAAAGACCTCCCCCAAACCAATAAAAAAAAAGAAGAAGAAGAAGAAGAAAGGAAATGCTAACGCGAATTGCACAAGAAGTGCATATTATTGATAAGGGGAATTTACATCCCCCTTATTCATGGAGGAAGAAAAACAACACAAGTTAAGGAACAGGATCATGTTGTTCAGCATTGTGTTGAGCATGTTCCTCACATTGGAAAGTGTACCTATCTTTTATCATCATCATCTTCTTCTTCTTTCTTTCTTTGTTTCTTTATACAAATACCAAAAATTGAATGAACCAGTTGTTAAATTGGAACCAAAAGAGGATGACTTCATGGAAAATCTGATGAATCTACAATGGAACATTTTCTAGAAACGCGTAGATTTCAAGAAACTTATGGAAGATGTGTTTTCACATGCATGGCAGTTGTAACGAATGTCAAATGACCAAGTACAAAATGTATGTCTGGTAACAACTCCCAATCTTTCTCGGATCTATTTGGACGTTATTTTTGTCTTATATCGTTTGTTATGTCGGTAGGCAGTAAGTTGGGACTCATTGTAGGACTCAGTGTTGGAATCGGCGTTGCCTTCATTGTCATGGTTGCCGTCATCGTCTACAAGAAGAAACAACAGGGTAAGTTGGAGGCATTTTTTCTTTTTTGTTTTTGTTTTTGCAGAAAAGACACATTATAATATCTACACAGCATTATGTGTACATCTTTCTTTGCCTTTTCTGTCTACAGGGTGTACTCTATAAATTGACAAAAAAAGGGGGGGGGGGCAAATCGAACGACAATGCGAATGCGTAATTCTGTCAATTTATTCCCTTATCTATGAAGAGCCAGGTTTTGTAGCAGTGTTTATGAGTTTATTTCTTTCTTTTCCCTCTCTGAATTGAAATTGACTGTAACGGATAAAGAAATATCGAGAAAGAACATTCAAATGGCTTCATTATGATCTAAAATGAACTATTAAAGAAATACTTCGGAATTAATATTATACGTGTACAGTAAAGCATGTCGTCACAAAACATTGATACAGGTAATACTCTCATGCAACGACTAAGACACAGTGATGATATAATGGCCTTGCAGCTCTCTGTCGGTTTTTACAAAACAATTATTGTGCAATTTTTATTTTGTGATAATGTGTAAATGAACATTAATGTAGATCCTTCTCACTCTACCGTCATTGCTGCTAAATCGTCTTAACTCTGAAGCAATTTTCTGAGGATTTGATTTCTTCTGCTTGAATTCATTCATTAAAAAGTAAAGTAAGGATTAAATGAGCATATTTACAAGTAAATGGGAGACGGGTGACGCCATGACGTCATCAACTCTCTTTTTTTTTTCACTGTTCTACTGCAATAATGAAACTTTTATTCTGCTGCCTGGATGTTATTTTGATCATGCAGAATTTACCTTAAACAAATGATAAGGATTCCCGGTTGTAGAAAACTTCGACATAAAATTTTTCGAATTTTCGACAAGACTGTTGTTTTAAAAAAATCTTATATTGGGAAGTATGGCCGAGATACTATAGCACAACAACAACAAAGTTAATTGCTTTATACAAAGCCATACATACATATATAAGCAAATTACATTTTACATAATTACAAAATTTATTATACAAGCAAATAAAGCCTAAAATATAAGGAGATACCAGTATTTTTCTCATTAAAGGGGATGACTAGTAACTGATCAGTGGGAATCAGTGGGAATGCTGGGGGATGATTGTTCCAATCATTGTGGGATTTATTTAAGAGTACATTGTACACTCTATATCTATTGTTGTGAGAAAATTATTTGCTTCAGAATGGTCTCATATTCAAGTAATGTGCAGTTTCATGTTTCCAGGTTAGCATGCCTGTGCAGTGATGGGGCGATCGCTAACGGCCCGTTTTATTTCTTCTGCAAATGGTTATTATGCCTGAGAACTCTTAATTATGTTAGAAAACTGAAACTATGATCAATTTTCTTGATACTTTCTTCATGGCGCTGTACTCACGTGTCACAACACGAACTCTTGTGGCTTTCCCATTATCAAAATATTACGGCGCATGGATATTGAAACTATGAGACTTCGTGAAATCTATGAAGGATTGTCCTCTTTTCTTCAAACTCCACTAATGAAACCGTATGAATTTTATACGAATTATCCTTTTTTTTGAAACGCCACAGATATTCTACTATGCATTATCTGTGACAAAACCTCTGTTAGGGGGAAACCCCCTTTGAGCCCTCTCTTACTTATCTTGTTTAACAGGTGGTGGCGCTGCACACGGCGGAAGGACCAATAGCCGGTCAAACCCACCCCCTCCCGTGGAGAAGCGACCGCCTCTAAGCAGACCTCCTGAAATCTACGTAAGAATTATTTGTTTTTTCTTTCTTTACTATGTGTGTCTGTCTGTGTGTTTGAATGCTTTATTCATCAATTTGTTGGAAAGTCCAGAATTCATTTGGAGTCATAAATGGCAATACCAAATGATTACAATACACTATCGATAATGCCGAGGACAAAGTTTACAAAAAAGAAAGAAAGAAAGAAAAAGCAGCAAATGCAAACTATACAAGGAGTAGAAATTGGAATCTGCATGGAATACTAAATGTTATTGTTCTTTATCTATATATGTGTTATATGTGCATTTATTGTCCAAATTTCTGTTGGAGAACTGTTTTCTCCTCCCCCAACCCCCTAAAAAAACAAAACAAAACAAAAACAAAACAAAACAAAACCGAAGACCTGAAATACCTGCAGTAACATCAATGACAGATTACCAGTTTTGCAACTACATGTCGTGCATGAGTGCGTGCATGGTCTCTCTTTTAAATACGTGTTAATGTATTCAGGTGTGTATGCGTGTGTGTACTTGTTAAGGTGTTACCCTGTTAACGTGTGTGTGTGCATGTGAGTGTACCGCAGTGCGTGATATGTACAGTACTCCCTTGAAACTCCCTTGGTGGTTTGACAGCTTCGAGCCCTTTTCAAATTCAGAACGCTCAAACTGTAGACAAATTTAAATCAATGCTTAAAACTCTCCTATATATATATATATATATATACATTTATAGTTCAATTCATTTTTTCATCTTTATTTCCACAATATAGAGTATGTCCCCCCCCCCCCCCAAAAAAAAATACAATCAGATTTTTGCAGAAAACCCCATTCAGTTTGGTTAAGCGGTCACAGAGAAATGCGGATTGTTGTAAAGCATGTCATGAGTCTGATTCTTCCAAGTTTAGCACTTCGATGCTCTTGTGTGTGAACACAATAGACAGAACTTGGAGGAAAGAGATCCTGACATCCTCTACAAAATTCCTCATTTCTCTTTGACCACTGGAGCAAATCGAATGGCGTTTTCTGTAAGATGTGGGCAATGAGTTATAGTTTCATACCCTAAATTTGTATTTAGATTGATTTACTATTTTTAAAGATATCATTGCGGAGGGTCCCGTTGTAATTTTTTTTTTTTTTTTTGGGGGGGGGGGGAGACATACGGTATAATCTTATGCATATATATATATATATATATATATATAGACTATGTCACAATATTTGCAAGTATATTTTGTATTTCAATTTAATTTGTCATTGTCTAATTATTAATACATAAATCATTAATGCGCTTAGAAAGCCCGTATTATCGGTAGTCATTATTGTTATCATCATAATCATTAATATGATTGCCATTATCTATGCAATTGTTATGGGCTTCTTGCTTTGAGCAGTAGGCCTATACGTATCAGATATGAAAGCAAACTTCTTTTATTGCAAAAGACGGTGCTCAAAATAATCTCCATACCCGACCACTGCTGACGCTTTTTATCATAGAATTTTGAAAATGAAAGATTTGTATTTTCTCAACTTGGACGGGATATGTGTAACTGTGAGTGTAATCAGTTACCTAAAATATCTTACCATTTATTTCATCGTAATAGTCATATACACAAGTATCTCACGGGACAATCCAGTAAATTTCAGTTCTTATTTCAATAGTGAGAACTATACATACCCCAAAATTGTTTATAGAACCAAGTTTCTGGTATAGCTCAGGTAAGAGCTCGCAAGATAGTAGTAACATTACATTTGATATAAACAGAGAAAGTAATTGCTGTCGACGTACAATACTGCATAATACTTTATTTATGTCGACATTTTCGAACTCTCTCCCGTCCTGGCAATGGGATGGCTTGTTCACATGTCCCCTTTTCTCTTTTTCTCTTTTTCTCCTTTTCCCCTTCTTCTTCTCCTCTCCTCCCTTCTTTGTTGTTCCTCTTTGTGTTGTAATGTCATTGAGTTTTTCTATTTTGCCATTTTAATGCATCTTTTGTTTACAAATATGGATTTTTTTTAATATCTTTTTTTTTTTTGCGCGGCCAAATGTGTGTGTGTGTGTGTGTGTGTAAATACATATATATATTATACATATTACGACTGTTTCTTGTCACCATTCATGGTACACTCTTCTCAATGGATATTGTTTGTGCCGAAATATCGACATCTTATTTCAAATTCGTATATTTGTTAAAATATAAAGTATCATTGACAGTGTATATGCTTTTATCGTAACAGCTAACAAATGATTTTACTAAACATTGAAAATTTTGGATAAATATGTTATACTTGCATATTGTTTCCGAGTGATCCACGTCTAGAAGCTCTGCTTTTTAGTCGATCACTTTTTTTCATCGCTTTATTTACATCTTAATATAATTTCTCCAAAGTATGCATCGTTTGTCTCGTACTCACAAACATTTATACATTCGCACGTACATTTCGTACTTCACTTTACAGATTGCACATATTTTCTTTTTGTTTGTATATAATAAGCCAGTTCGGGGTTCCACTTTGAGTATGAGCAGTAAAAGGTCATTAGTACCGGCAGAGCATGTTGGTTTTTTATTCACTGAGATAAGCATCTGTGATGTAATGATTATTCAAGTGATCATTATGAGTGGTGCTTGCCAGCACATTCACCTGACAGCAAAAGCGGTATTTGACAATGTCAATAGGAAAAGATTGTTAATACATTCAAAGCGAAATAATGAAATGGATGCTTTCCAAATAGTCCATGGGCCAGGCCAGATATTGGTACCATCTGAGGTGGCAAAACCTTTTTGGTGTCATTTTGTTTGTCGGGCATAGATATGCCTATCAAGCTATGATAGCATTTCCAAATGAGTAGCTTAGTCATAATAAATGAATTTTTAACCAATTTGGTTTCGTTGTAATATGCCTATACTTCTGAATCGAAACTAACCGCTATACAAAGAAGAGCACTGTCTTCTGTATGTTCCATAGAGCTGTAAAATGCAGCTCTATGGTATGTTCACAGGTGTTCTGTTGTAAACGCGGTGCGCTTAGTCTTTATTCAAGGCAGCGAAGGGAATATCCATAGGTTATGATGTCCACAGCGCTTAGTCTTTATTCTAGACGGCAAAAGGAATATCCAAAGCATATGATACAGTGTATATCCTTTTATCTAAAAACAAAAAAAAAAAAAAGAAAAAAACAATTCCTCGTGAATTTTACCGTATTTTTCAATTATTTTTCATTTTCCGGCGAAAACGCTACGGTGAAAACAGTAATACCACGCCAATGTCGCTTTATTTCCATCCAACAATATAAGATAATGCAAAAACAATGAACCGGTACCCTACGATACATTACAATGAATAATATTATAAATGAACAGAGTGATTTTTGTTTAAAACTGATGTATTTGTTGATAGGATAGTATAAAAACAGTATAGATAATCCCTTTTATGAGGAACTTTAGATATGATAACGGCACATTGGTCTAGATAAAGACTAAGCGCACCGCGTGACAGCTGTGGACATCATAACCCTTTGGATATTCCCTTCGCTGCCTTGAATAAAGACTAACCGCACCGCGTTTACAACAGAACACCTGTGGACATACGGAAGACAGTGCTCTTCTTTGTATAGCATTAGTTTCGATTCAGAAGTATAGGGATTTAAAAACGAGACCAAATTGGTTAAAAATTCATTTATTATGACTAAGCTACTCATTTGAAAATGCTATCATAGCTTGATAAGCATATCTATGCCCGACAAACAAACTGACACCAAAAAGGTTGTGCCACCTGAGATGGTACCAACAACCCATTTTTCGGGTCTTGGCCCATGGACTAAAAGTGCTAATTGATGGATCATTCTTTGTTTGAACATGACTGATGAATTCCATAAATTGTTACGTCGAGTAAGCTGAAATACCTTCTCTCGCTTGAAAACTCGTGGAGTGCCTAATGAACTGAGAAAGAAGAAAGGTTGTTGCGACACGGATTGTCGCCCCGGGCTCGGGGTGGTTCCTCCGGTGTTAACCTTTGGTGGGATGGGTATGACTGGTAAGTTATACATATGTGTGTGTGTGTGTGTGTGTGTGTGTGTACGCGCGCGCGTGTGTGTGTGTGTGTATTATGAGCTGCATGATATGTGATGTGTATGATTTGTTGTGTGTGTGTGTGTGTGTGTGTGTGTATGTGTGTGTGTATGGAGTATTATAATAATACAATATGTAGAAACTGTGCATGTGTGGTGGTTGTACAGTGGTAGTGGTTTGTTTGTCTGTGTGTATACGTGTGCCTGTATGCTTACGTGTGTATGTGGAATATAGTGGCGCTACTGTGGCAATACAAACGCGTTCAGAGTGTATGAGCACGTGTTTAAAAAATTCACACCAGCGTTGATCTAAAAATAGTATGGGTGTGTGAACCAATATCAGCGGTGAGGCGGGCTAGGCGAGAGAGAAACCGAGAGAAAATACGTACGAGGGAGGTACCCTCCCCAAATGTTATTTGTCTTTGTTCATTTTTCACTGCATTCATTTTCTTCCATCAGTCTTATAAACTAGAACGTCCATGCCACTATTCTTTGTCCCAGAATAGGTTTGGCATGCTTTATGCATGAGCGAATAATTTCCACACGCCGAAAAAAAAATTTGTCAATCGTTAGTTGATTTTAGCACAAACGAACTGCCATTGCATACCGCTAATACATACGTAATACAAAGAAACACCAACAAACACTCAAACAAATCCTCATAATGCAAATAAACCAACTCAACACTTTTTTCCCTTGATATTTATTGATTTCATTCAAATCATTCATAAATCGACCCATTCTGGGTGTAACATGAAAAAAAAAAGTTACAAATGGCAATTCGAAACACAAACAAATCCATTTGTCAATTTATACCACAAACAATCTCACTTCAACATAGATAACTCAATTATAGACCGACCCTACTAACAATTTCTTCACGAGAAAGTTTTGACATGTAGGGCCCTACCAAACCTATATTCCTTGAATACATTGGTTTGGATCATGTAACACCTTACTTACAAGGGCATATATATACATAAAAAAACACAAATACACTACACAAATCTAGAATGAAATCAGTCATAAAAAAACCCCGACCACCCCTTCCCCTCCCCAACCGAAACAAATCTAGGGCCTACATCTATCCTAAATATTAAATCCTACCAACATCGGTCATACCATTTATAACTATCCTTCTTCAAATCCAATCCCCAACCTACCAACCCCTGATTAAACAAAACCTAAATCATCCCACACCCACATTCACCACCCCAAATACATACATATACACACACACACTTTTTTTTTCAATGATATTTTATTGATTTCATTCAAATTAATCATAAATCAACCCATTCTGGGTGTAACATGAACATAAAAAACGGTACAAATGCCATTCAAAAGGCAAATCCATTACCAACTTATACTGCCCATCATCTCCCTTCAAACATAACAACTCGATTATAAATCAATCCTACTGACCATTTCTTCACGAGAAAGTATTGACATGTACAAAAAAAAAATGTATATATATATATATATATATATGTATCTTTGACTATGGTATACTTATACTGCCAATCATCTCTCTTCAACATAACAACTCGATTATAAATCGAGTATGTAAGGGTATATATATACAAGGGTATACACATAAAAAAATCAACAAAAATACGTTATACAAAACTAGAATGAAATCATTTCATTGAAATCAAATCCCCATCCCCCACCAACCCCGATGCACTCAAACCTATCCCACACCCCCACCACAACCCCAAACACATACATCCACAACCACCACACACATACACCCCAAACACCAACACACATACACACCAACACCAAAAACGCACATACACACATACACCCCACACACAAAACACACCCGAAGCGATACCACCTTCCTTCCTAATGAAAACGACTTCCAAATGTTGATTGATACATACAACATACAAGCGTGTAATGGCCGTATGCAGAAAAGCATCGTCCGCCCGCACCCAATTACCGCTCCAAATACCCATTCAAATTCACCAAACAAAACTCATCAAACTCCTAGCTGCGGACAAAATCTTATAACTTTTACACCACCAAAAACTTATCCCTCCCCGCGCGCGGCCAATGACACATTATATTGCCTTCACCACTGATAACTACACTGTACTAATAAAAAGAAAAAGAAAACAAAACAATATTTAAGCTCTCGTTTCAGAAACATTTTCCCATTTCAGCAATGTAATCCCAACTTATTTCTTTTTATAGCAATTTCTTTTTCTTCATCCCGAAAACTTATTATTCTTTTACAAATTTCCTCCAAAGTAGGAATTTTCCCCTCCGACCTAGATCTAAAAATGATATATTTCAAAATAAAAATTATTGTATTATAAAATTTTACTTTTGGATCCCTTCCCGTAACACCAAAATGAACGTCTCTCCACTCTATATTTCGAAGATCTGCCATCTCAAACCTATCTATCACTTCCTGCCACAAATTCTTAACATACACACAATCCCAAAATAAATGTTTATATGTTTCTACCGATTGCTCACAAAAAGAAACACCGGTTATTTGCAACGAAACCAAACTCGAAAAGATTTTCCTTTGTATAAACAACTCCATGTAATAATTTATACTGAAATTCCCTAAGTTTTGTTAGAAGTGTTGTCATTCTTGGTCTTAAAACTATATGTGTAATTTCCTTTTTCGAAAACAAATAATCATTTTGGCCATTTTTCATTCGTAAAACATACAATTGCTGTAAATTTGTAACAAAGAGTTCATACACCTTTCTAAATGAAACATCTTTCAATAAAATTACATTCTCCAAAATTTCAAAGAAATATTATATTCCTCTTTATCAACAGAATAAAAATCATACATATTTCCCTCAAATTTCTGGCTTCTTACAACAACCTCCCCTATTTCCCAAACTTTAACTATATTTTTACTATCTAATCCTAACCTGTGAAAATATACTGCTGATCTCATACGATCTTTTTCCATAATTTGCTTCACTAAATAAATATTCTTCCTATATAAATTTTCACAAAAAATAATTTTCCCTTTACACAAATAATCCTTATTATTAAAAAAAAAAATTGGATTAATCTTGCCTTCTTGATAATTCCGGTTATTCTCCATTTCTTGCCATGCCCTCAAAATTTCTAAATAAAACAATGGTACATTAAACTTTAGAAATCGTATATCATAATTGCACAAAAATATGAATCTTCCTCCCGCAGTCCTAAAAATATAATCAAAGAAAAGTTTCCATCCCATGAGCTTCTCACCATATAACAGACGCTTCAACCACATAATTCGTTGACTCTTAACAAACAATTCAAAATTTGTCATTCTAAGACCGCCCTCACTATAATCCTGATAACAAATAACCCTTTTAATTCGATCTTTACCATTCCATATAAATTCAAAACAAATTTTATTGATATCTGCCACTACCCACTTTGGAACCTCTATTGATGAAGATACATAATATAATTAAGACAGAGCATATGTTTTGAGCAAAAATATTTTTCCCATTACAGTCAAATCTCTTTGTCTCCACCATCCCAAAAGTCTTTTAATCTTACTCAGTATCTCTTTATAATTCATTTCTTCTCTGACCTTAATATCCAATGCAAAATACACTCCTAAAATCTTTATTTCAGTTACAACATTACCCATGGGTAATCTTTCATGTTCTCCCTTTTTCTTCCCTATACTCATTACCTTTGTTTTATCAATATTAACCTTCACACACACACACACACACACACACACACACACACACGAAGGTTCGTTATTCCGAAGTTTCGTTTTTTCCGAGGCTTCATTTATCCGAAACACACAATTCCCTATACCTAGAGGTTCGTTGATCCAAAAATGAAATTCGGAATAACGAACCTTCGGAATAATGAGTCTTCGGACGAATGAGCCTTCAGAATAACAAACATTTGCAATAACGAAATGTAACCCCCTTCCCACTACCGACGCACACCCGAATCGATACCACATTCCTTCCTGATGAAACGATTTCCCAATGTTGATAAATAAGACATAATGGACCGTATGCAGAAAAGCAGCATCCGCCCGCACGCAAGCTCCACTTCGAATTCATATACAAATCTGCCAAACAAACTCATCAAATTCAAAGCTGCTGATAAAATCAATATCAACGTTTATGCCAGCAACAGCTTACTAGGTATCCCTCCTCACGCGCAGCTAAAAAAACACATACGCAAAAAACTGATATAATAAACACATTCTTCCATCACACACACACACACACACACACACGTACAAACGGACACTAAATTATCATGTGCACGCGCACATACACACTTCCTTGAAACCTCACCATGACTTTTTACATGGCATGTTTGCATGGATGTAGCCATGTAAGTTATGTGTTAGCATTTCAATGATTATGTCCAGAACGATATTACCCAGCAAAATGTGCTTCGAGGGCGGGCGACAATCCGTGCCGCAAACGCCCGTCACGGATTGTCGCCCCGAGCAGGAGGCGACAAACCGTGTAGGGGCGACAATCCGTGTCGCAACAAAGGTCATTTGTACCAACGTGCCCATGAGCGAACTCCGAACTGGCTTATTAGGTGATACGCTAAAGGCGAATCACCTATTGCGTTTGCTCGAAATTCCCATTTCTTTCTGACGAATTTTGTGAACGAAATATCTCAATAATGACTTGACCAATTCACATGAAATTTTCAGTCATCATACTCATGACAATATCTCAGCACAGCAATATTTTCATGACGATAACTTATCTGTGACGTCATCTATACGCCATTTTGTGATTTTCAATGAGCGATCATAACTTAATAACCATTTTCGGTAAACGTAAAGTTCAAGTCACGTCTGATCATCCTGTACTATGCTAATTACTCAGGTCACTATGACGTGCGCGTACGCGCGCGTCAAAAATTTAAAATGCTCAAAACGACTTCCCGACCGGTTTTCTCGAGGTTTCAGACAGTTTTCAGCGTTTCAAAAAATTCCGCGCGTGCTTTTTTCGACTGATTTGGATTCCTGATACATTAAGTAACAATATCCATTGATTTCCGATCGATTTTGACCAGTAACAAAGGAATGCACTGGCGTCAAAGTTCAGACTCCGCGCGCGCGTCTATGTGTAAATATAGTGAAAAACATTATTGTCTTGGTTTATTTCGCCATAGCTCTTTAGAATGACCGGTAACCCTATGTTTTATTGCGTATTACAAAAGCATATGAATTGTAAATAACATTTCAAGTAGCAATATTTCTATGAATACACTATGACGTCATCATATCGTCATCTGAAATCAAAAAAGTGGAATTGAATTTTTTGAGGTACTGTTTCTGACATTCATTTGCTGGTATCTCTGTTGTTTTAGCTCAATATTATCCCAAATTTGGATATGTTGTACTTTGAACAATTCTCTTTCAAGTCCATGTCATTGTTTTGCAATTTAATAACGTCATCATACTGGAAATTATGATTAAAATCAAAGACTCAAAATCAGCCAAGTTTACGTGTTATGTCTATGGGAGGTGATTTTTTTTTTTTAAACCATGCATTGACTTGATAATGTTCAAGCACCTTTACCTCGGCTGATTTTGCTCCATTTCCTCTGAAACTTAAGTATGTCGTAGCTGAGCCTACAATAAGCTGCACTAATCATGCATTGTATTTTTTTCAAATCTCCTCATCAGCTTGCAGCTTAAAACTGAAAATGAGAATGGAATGTGGACGAAACGATTTCTGATTTAGGTTCCTCATATTTCCTCGTCGAGACGTACATGTATAGCTGAGAGGTTAAAGGCGACGTCTCTGGCGCCAGAGACGTGAGGTTGCACACGTGCGGGTTCGAACCCCACAAGAACACGAAACAAAATACTTCTATCTTTTACTTTTTTCTTCTTCAATGGAGTAATTACACCTTCGTCCATGTAGAAATTGCGTTCTCATGTAAACGCACCCATACGCGCGCACACACACACACACACACACAATATCCCTTTGTTTTGTGTTGGAGACCACATTGCTTCGACTGCTGCAAAATTTTGCAGGCTTATAGGGTTTGTCAAACTTATATTATTATTATAATGACGACGAGATGAGACATAGCGCCCTCTTGGTTATGTAAATAATGGTCAAAGTTCATATTTGAAAATACAAATGTTAAAGTGAAGGTGACTTTATCGCCATGTTTGATTTCTGTTTTCTTTTTTTTTTCTTCTTTTTTTTTTACATTTTGAAGGCCTATTGGTAAATGTTCAGTTACATAGCCTGTCTTATTGACTTACTTGCACACTCCGAAATATGCATGAAATTACCACTTGGGTGCATGACAGAAACAATTTGATCTGAATTATGTAGGACTGTATAGAAAAAAAAATGGACTTCACGAATGTTTCTCAAGATGACTTCAAGTCGCTATATAAAGGGGCCCTGAAATCCAAATGCACGTTGATTTATGTTGATTAATGATACCCTCAACATCACTTTTGCGGTGAAACGAATATCTAGAAACATTCCATATATTTTAAACGATTTTTTCTTCTATTTTTCTTCAGATTACTTGGGGACGCCCACAAAAAAATCCTTCCAAAACAATCAATATTAATATTCTTGAGATGAACTCATCTGTCAATCATTGCTAAAGTACTGAAATGTTTAACAAAAGACATTGGAATGCACCTTCCCCTCGACTCAGCATAACTTGCATGTTCTCTCGCCATGTCTTTTGTTAGTTACATTAATATGACAGAAACATGCAAGTTATGCTGAGGAAGGTGCATTCCAATGCTATTATGTGACGCCACTTCTGCATGCTTTAGGCGAGAGCTACATCTACGGAGTTATACCTAATGATGACCTTGATAAAAGTGTTAACTCTTTTTTTTTTCACTACTATTATACAAGAACAGTCAAGCGTTTGATATGAGAGGTGAAATCCTATGTAATTGCAAACATAATAATTACCTTTAACATCAATTCATATATACCATGCACCCGTTGTACGTCATATTTTATGGATTGGTGGATATGAAGGATTGATTTGACGTTTGTCTCGGGTCACATTTTTGTTGAGTGTTCTCTCCTTGTGTTGTACCTCCACGGTATAAGCTATCAATATCTTACTGTGATTCACATTCTGTCACGTCTTAAAAACATAATACTGAGCTTTCTTTAGATAGAGCTTCTTTAGGCATTCAGGCATTTCGAATGTTTCTAGAAAGCTATTTTTTCGAAAATTTGTTGCCATTGCTTGGAACACGTAATTGTATAATGTAAAAAATTATATCATATAAGAATACTTATATATATTTTTATATCGATCGTGTTAAAGACATCGCCGTGCTATTGTTTTGCTGTGACTGTCACTGCTATGCGTTTCTATATTTTCCCTTCAGAAATATTTGCATTAAAAAAAAAAAATCAAATTACGTGAACACCAGTGTTGGAGACCTGAGGCATTTGTCCACTCACCCATTCATTACACATGAATGGGGTGACAAAATATCATCACACAATGGTAAAACCAAGGCAAAACGATGCAGGATGTTGCTGATATTTTCCAAGACGTTTAATACGAGACCTCGTTGAATGTCACAAACGTATACCTTAATGGAGACCTCAAGATCATTTTTAAACTTTTGCATTTAAGCATCTATAAACTGCATGGTTACACTTAAATTTGGTACAGAATTCCAGGATTTCTAGTAATTGGGATTAGGAGTAAGAACGTTATAAAAATTGATAGCAAATTACAGTTAACAAAGAAAATGACATAGCAGCTTCACATAAAAATGCGTGATTAGGTGCTCGGGAAAGCAGAGGAAAAGACGAAAGTATGCAAAATTCTACTCATGTGAACCTATAAAGCAAGTGTGATTGTAACGAAACTACTATACGTAACTGGAATATGTGAGCCTCTGATGTCATCATCCTTGTTCAATGCACATGTGTCTCATTATATGTGGCCCTATTGATTAACCTACTGCATAATAGGAGATATTAACAATTATCTGGAATGCCCCTTTAAATTTTCGGCAGAGGGAGAGCGCTAAATACCATGACATCATGAGTGATTACGAGGAGACAGACAACACTCTGTACACTGTCCACCCGCGCGCACCTGAACATCCGGACAACGGCGGTGGCGGTGGCGGCGGGGCTCAGTACTACAGCCGCCAAATTCAGATGACTCAGGCCCAGACGGGGGTACCAGCCGTATATGGCAACAAAAGGAAACACTGAAACTCACGATACTCCAAGAATCGGGTCCAACTCTTTTATAGAAAATAGAAAATGTAAATCTGGATTACCGAAACACATAGTGAATCTCCACAGTACACCGTTAGTTTCATTTTAGGCAGGATTGAGAGCAAGTACTATTGACGGTTTAGTCTTAGGAGTAATTTTGTACAGTACTAGGTGCTTATAGGCGCACCATGAAGAATAATTACAAATTTGTACGTATACTTATGCTACTATACGATAGCAAGAAAAATGATGTCAAGTCATTACAATCGGCAATATTGAGTTTACCATTATTACTGAAAATACTCAAAGGCTAAATTCTAGTCCAGTTAAAAAAAAATACCTTTATGAAACGAGATTTTTTTTTCAAATAACAGTGAAATATGTGTTTCTTTTAAACAAGACAAATATAAGAGTATTGGAAAATTGTCAGGGTTTGCGTGGTTTCACAAAGGAATGAATGTAGCCACTGTGACATAATTGTAAATAAAATGACGAAGTATTATTGAGATAGCTCATTATGTTATCTATGGGGTTTCTATGTACATTAATGATCATTGAATTATTAGTTTAATTAATCATATAGGAATATATTTCCCTCTTTACACATACTTGCTGTACTAGTGCAACATCGTTGTCATTTCATATTCTGTTGTATGGATATTTTTACTTCTATTTGATAAATAAAAAGTAAAAAATTAGGCACTAACATTTTTTGATTGGTTCACTTTAAAGAAAATGTATATATCGAACTTTAATAGCAGAGTAATATGATGATTGATTTATATGAATGAAAAAGAAGCTCTAAAGTAGGCCTATTGGAAAGTTTTGTAAATCTTGCTGCCATTTTCAGAATAACAATATTAATGGCCGGATGTATCTCCAATTTACTCAAAAATATTTTTCATTGAAAATCCCTTCTTAATCTGAAATCAGAACGAATGTGTCATTCACGTCAAATGATTTTGTGTTGCAGTAGTCTTTGCAGAGCAATGATAACTATAGGAAAATGGGTTGTTATTACTAAATCATTGCTTTAAAAAACGTGATATTTGTGATTATACTTTGTGCACAAACCGACTGGATACAGAAGGTTTGATGATAATCACCTTGCAATAACTAAGTTGCATAACGTGGTTGAACCAACATTAACTGTTAAGGATATTATGTTAAATTGTAATCATGTCATACCTTATATTCTAAACCCGATTACGATGAAACTTTTTAGTATTCTGTTTGACTGATTATGCTCTCTTTATACACGTTGTGGCAAAGCACTGCTATTAAAGGTATCACACCATGTCGCACAGAATCAATCACCAACTTAAAAAAAAAAGATATGGCAATCATTTTGCTGTTTTGTTGCTCTAGTGTGAAAAAAAAATCAACTTGACACCATGTACAGCTTATGATAATATGTGCAATCTATTGTTAAGATATATTCTCTCTTTACATTCTTTACCAGATACAATTACAAATTCTCTCACTACAAACATATTATAACAAGAAGAATCTTAAAAGATATTTTGTTAGATGGTAAGATTTCCCATTGTGGAATACATGATGATTTTAAATAATTTTGTAGTTTTAAATGATTAATCACTATTAATAACATTTTTACTTTTGTATCTGTTTTTGTTATATTTTCATTTTTTGATGTTGTGATTGTAAAACAATATTGTTTTATGTTCTTCTTTTTGTTGAGAATTAACTATTCTAAGACCCCTGGTCGTTAGCAGTTTCCATGTTTCAGTTATAATTATTACATGTTATGTAGGCCTATTGCATGTTGGTGTACTGGTTCACTGTCTGCTGTTTGTTATTGTACAAAAGCTTTGTTTTTATCTAAAATGAAACAGAATAAAGTTTAAGTTCATGTTCAAAAAGTTCAAGTTCATCTCTCTCTCTCTGAGCTCTTTCAGACAACTATGAAATATACATCGTGTAATCATCTTTACAAATCTTGATTAGTCTAAATTTGAGGTTTGGAGGCACGCACCTACTGACCTGTCGGTCAAAACTCGCAAAGAGCGCGCTTTAGCTAGTGTATGGCAAGCAGACTGCATTACATTTTACTCGGTCTATGTATGGTTGGATGTAAATGCAAAGTCGAGCTAAGTAAACTCCACCTCCCAAACCGTGTTTTAGAGGTTGATAGGTCGTTCAGACGGTATAAATGCACATCACGAATCGATAAAATCTGGATTTGAAGTAGGCCTACCTTCAGACCCCGATTTCCAAATAAAATTTTAAGAACCATGCTTAACCAAAAAAAGTATCTTGATTGCAATCAAGATTTTTTTTTTTTTTAATGGAGATAACAATTGTGAATACACGAGAAAATTTTATACTGTCTAAAGGGCGAATGCATCTCTCACGCTCCCTCTCTCTCCATCTCTCTCTCTCTCTCTCTAGCTCTCTCCGTCTCTCTCTCTCTCTCTCTCTCTCGCCTTTCTCCCTCACTCAAGAAAGAGCATGTCTGTAAAACTACCTGCACGAGTTATGAAAGGCATTGAAAGTTGTGCGCTGTATATGTAGCGGTGATCCCGCAAGACCCCCAGTATACAATTAAAAAAATGTAAGTAAATTTTAGATGACTGCAAGCCATTTTACCGTGTTGTGGTTGACACTTTGTAATGGATGAAGGTATTAGGTACCCAGTTTCAGGCTTAACATCGTAAAATGCAGAAATGTCTTTTTATTGAGGTTCCTTCATTGAAGGGTCCCTAAATCCTTTGTGAGTTATGCGTGCCGGTAGGCACAAAAAGCCCGAAAGCGTTATACACGCGGTCCAAAATCCTTGGCAAATACAGAGCAAATACATGATACGAAATGTCATCACAGGTTGTATACAAAAACCATCAAGTTAAGGATATCCACTCTAAAGAGGCGAGTTGGCGTATACACGCAAATGGTTGTCACCATGGTTGACATCATAAAAAGTTTTCCTGGTCTCAAGAACTTCTTTACACCGAGCTTCAACTGTGATCTGTGCGATGCAAACTCATCCTCAAGGAAACCCAACCCCAAAGAACAATGTAGAATGCATCAAAGTAGCAGCATTAGTAAAACACATCAGTGAAAGTTTGAGAAAAACAACGACGGGCAATCGATGCAAAATTTATGAATTCTTTAAAGTTTTGGTGTTGGAACCGCTGGATGAGGAGACTACTAGAGGTTATGACGTATGTGTGGACAACAATATTAAGAAAACGTAAAGACCCTTTTACCAAATTTGTAAATATGTTTGTACTTTCATATTCATACTGTTGATAAGTTTGATTCTATACTCTCATGTCTTGTATTCCTGTTAATTGTATTATTATTATTATTGTATCCTCAATGATTGTATAAATTATCTGTGATTGTAAACTTGAACTTAAATTTGGTAATCATTCATTCACCACGATTACAAGCCCATAACCGGACCGGCGCAGCCCTTTTTTTTTTTGGGGGGGGGGGGGGGGGGGAGAAGCTTTGTGCCCCCTCCCCCCCCCCACACACACTTTACAGGGATCGGATGCCCCACTCTTTTGCATGAAATATAAAGTGGGAGAAAAGTGGCAGCAACAACAGAAAGACTTTTTGTTCTTGTTGCTTCTTTTTTTTTCTTGGCTTGTCAGACGACTTTCGGCGGAAAATCAGACCTTAAAAGTATGAAAACATTTTTTTTTTTTTTTTGGTGGAAATATCTGTGAGAGGGAGCGGAACGACCGAACGGGGGAAGGGTGTGTATGGGGGGGGGGGGGGGGGGGGTATCCCTCTCCCACACGAGGAAGATTTTGCATTTTCAGACCTGAAATTCAGCGATCTGGTGCTCACTTGTGGTGAAAATTTTCTTTTCTTTTTCTTAAAAAAAACAATAAGAAAATGAAATATTCACAATATATTGAATGACAAAATCGTGGTAATTTAGCTCTTGCTGTGCGACATCACTGTGAAGGCCTTATGGGGCCTATCATCGGCGTAGACAGGATTTGATCTTAGGAGGAGCGGTTATGTGAGGGAACGAATCAAGCGAGGGGGGAGGGTATGGTAGGGGGGTTTCCCCCTCCTACGGTGAAATCTCTTTGCGTTGAAAATTTTGACATTTTTCAGTCCAAAAACTGCCGTTTGTAGCTATATTCTTCGCTTTGGAAATTAAGGGGGGCACACCAGGCGCAACTGCTGTCAATCACTGGCAGCAACATCAGGAGAATGGCATAGCGATTAAATGCGAGCGAGCGGGGCGAGCGAGCTTGAAAATTTTGACATTTTACAGTCCAAAGATTGCCGTTTGTGGCTGTATTTTTTCACTTTGGTTATTAAGGGGGGCACACCAGGCGCTAACTGCTGTCAATTACTGGCAGCAACATCAGGAGAATGGCATAGCGATTAAATGCGAGCGAGCGGAGCGAGCGAGCATGAAAATTTTAACATTTTACAGTCTAAAAACTGCCGTTTGTAGCTATACTTTTTCGCTTTGGAAATTAAGGGGGGCCGCATCAGGCGCAACTGCTGGCAATTACTGGCAGCAACATCAGGAGAATGGCATAGCAGTTAAATGCGAGCGAGCGGGGCGAGCGAGCTTGAAAATTTTGACATTTTACAGTCCAAAGACTGCCGTTTGTGACTGTATTTTTTCACTTTGGAAATTAAGGGGGGCCGCATCAGGCGCAACTGCTGGCAATTACTGGCAGCAACATCAGGAGAATGGCATAGCAGTTAAATGCGAGCGAGCGGGGCGAGCGAGCTTGAAAATTTTGACATTTTACAGTCCAAAGATTGCCGTTTGTGGCTGTATTTTTTCACTTCGGTTATTAAGGGGGGCACACCAGGCGCTAACTGCTGTCAATTACTGGCAGCAACATCAGGAGAATGGCATAGCGATTAAATGCGAGCGGAGCGAGCGAGCATGAAAATTTTAATATTTTACAGTCTAAAAACTGCCGTTTGTAGCTATACTTTTTCGCTTTGGAAATTAAGGGGGGCCGCATCAGGCGCAACTGCTGGCAATTACTGGCAGCAACATCAGGAGAATGGCATAGCAGTTAAATGCGAGCGAGCGGGGCGAGCGAGCTTGAAAATTTTGACATTTTACAGTCCAAAGACTGCCGTTTGTGACTGTATTTTTTCGCTTTGGAAATTATGGGGCACACCGGGCGCAACTGCCGGCAATCGGGCAGCAATATCAGAATGGCATAACGATTAAATGCGAGTGAGCGAAGCGATTGAGCTTGAAAATTTTGATATTTTACAGTCCCACATGTCCTTTGTGGCTGTACTAGTATTTTTTCGCTTTGGAAATTAAGGGGGGGGGGGCGCACTGGGCGAAAACTGCTGGCAATTACTGGCAGCAACATCAGGAGAATGGCATAATGATTAAATGCGAGCGAGCGAAGCGAATGAGCTTGAAAATTTTGACATTTTCCAGTCCCAAAAACTGTCGTTTCTGGCTGTATTTTTTCGCTTTGGAAATTAAGGGGGCGCACCGGGCAAAAACTGTTGGCAATTACTGGCAGCAACATGAGGAGAATGGCATAATGATTAAATGCGAGCGAGCTTCAAAATTTTGACATTTGACAGTCCAAAAACTGCCGTTTATAGCTATATTTTTCGCTTTGGAAGTTAAGGGGGCGCACCGGGCGAAAACTGCTGGCAATTACTGGCAGCAACATCAGGAGAATGGAATAATAATCAAATGCGAGCGAGCGAAGCGAGCGAGCTTCAAAAATTTTACATTTTACAGTCCCCAAACTGCCGTTTGTAGCTATATTTTTCGCTTTGGAAATTAAGGGGGGCGCACCTGCTCACAGTCACTGGCAGCAACATCAGGAGAATGGCATAGCGATTAAATGCGAGCGAGCTTGAAAATGTTGACATGGTCTACAGTCTAAAAACTGCCGTTTGTATACTTTTTCGCTTTGGAAATTTAGGGGGCACACCGAGTGCAACTGCCGGCAATTACTGGCAGCAACATCAGGAGAATGGCATAGCGGTTAAATGCGAGCGAGCGGAGCGAGCGAGTTTGAAAATTTTGACATTTTACAGTCCAAAGACTGCCGTTTGTGGCTGTATTTTTTCGCTTTGGAAATTAAGGGGGCACACCGGGCGCAACTGCCGGCAATTACTGGCAGCAACATCAGGAGAATGGCATACTGATTAAATGCTAGCGAGGGAAGCGAGTGAGCTTGAAAATTTTGACATTTTCCAGTCCTAAAAACTGTCGTTTGTAGCTATATTTTCGCTTTGGAAATTAAGGGGGGCGCACCGGGTGCACCTGCTGTCAATCACTGGCAGCAACATCAGGAGAATGGCATAGCGGTTAAATGCGAGCGAGCGGAGCGAGCGAGCTTTAAAATTTTAAAATTTTACACTCCAAAAACTGCCGTTTGTAGCTATATTTTTCGCTTTTGTTTGTCCCACTTTTATTTGAGAACCACCCCCCCCCCCCATCGACGCCTCTATACATATTAGGTTGCTTTTGTTAAGTGAAAGATCTGCTGCACACTCTGATAAATTAGGGAATATACGTCTATGTCAAAAGTGTACAAAGTTTATCCCTTATCCTGTATAGCGGACCTTTTGCATGTTCATGATTGCAATACAACGATCTGGTGCATAGTTCTGGCGATATTTGGACAATTTTCCATTAAGAAAGTTCGAGATTTGTCCTCGTCTCGGGAATTGCTTGGGGGATAAATGATTTGTCTGTCTAAACACTTCCTTTGGGGCGGGGCAAATGCCCCTTTGTCCCCCATAGATTCGACGTCCCTGATCTTCCCTCGGTATGCCCATAGATGTATCCTGACTGAGTCATCAGTCACTGTCGTTTCTCAGGAATGATTCAGGAAATGGAGGGGATTCAATTATGGCTATAAAGTTGTTGTTATTGTTTGTTTGTATGTTTTCGTACATATTTTGCAGATGGTCCCCAGTTACTCGCGTCATAGCATGTTTACATGTAGACCTACACTATTTGACGTTGTCAACGCCTGACCGAGCCATACCTTACAGTGTATGTCGATTACAGTGACTTTCTTCGCGAGCGAGCGAAGCGAGCGAGCGCTTGAGAAAATTATACATTTTCCTACAAGATAGAATACTGTTCAGCTCTGTTACCTGTCTGAAGACCGGCGTACAAACGTCATGCAATATGCCAAAATTGATACAATCACATTTCTGCTTCCTCCATTTTTTCCCCTCAAAATTCAGGGGGGGGGGGGATGATTGTACAGGCCATCCCCCCCTCCTCCATTTCAGGGGGGGGGATATATCCCCCCCATCCCCCCCCGGGATTTACGCCCATGCTAGGTAATATACTGAATACTCATCAGCACCGAGTTTCCGCTATGGTCTATGCGATATGTTAACCATAATTATAGCATATGATTACTCAATATGAATAATTATGATGAAGAGGAGAGTTAGCCATCAAGCAAAATAAAAGACCAGTTTGTTCACTAGTGTCTATAACGGCTGCATCCAGCCATACCCATTGCGGTCCTCTTGAACTTGCGGTCGGTGACGAAGAGAATGACGACGTTCCACCAGATGCTACTGTACGTCATGCTTCCTATGATCTCCATACAGCGCATCGGCAGGAAGATCCCGGTGGATTCGGCTAACATGATGACTACCTTTGGCACCCACTGGAGGTAGAACGAACCACAGATAAGAGTCAGGGTGACGGTGGTCTTGAAACACTTCCTCATCCTGCACGCCGACTGCGGAGAAAAGGTTTTGGAGTGCGGATGAGACCCTGAATCTCGCACTCCTTCGAGAACGTCCGGACGTGACTGGGAGTTGGAGGACACGCTCGCCAATCCCGATACTCTCTGATACTTGGTCACTCTGTGAACTAGGCGCCTGGCGATGACGAATGTGTGCAGATTCACGAACGTTATCACCGCCAGCAACCCGATGGACAGGGCAACCAGTATATACATGGGTACTATTACTGAGTGCAATACGTCGTGTAGTGTCTCTTCGTCGCATGTGACGAATGCCTTAAATGCTTTTTCGGATAGCGAATTCGGGAGCGGCATGTTTATGAGGGATACAAGAGAAAAACAACATGCCACGGAAAATGCTACTTTTGCCCTGTAGAGTGTGACGATTGTTGGATATTTCAACGGACTGACGACCATCACGTACCTATTCAGATTGATCAAGAGAAACAATCCCTGGGTGGTTATCATAAACGCCACCTCTACGAACGCGGTACCCATCACGATATACCTCTCCAGCATTATTGCCTGGCAGATCCGCGTAATCAGGCAAAAAGCGCCATAGAGACAACTGAGGGTTGCGAGTGCGCGTAGAAGGAAGTGAGATACATCATCCAGATTGGCGATGGTCTTCCGAAGGACGGCAAGGGCAAATCCGTTGAAGATAACTGCGAGGGCGAGATGCGCGTATACAGAAATTGAAACGGCGTTTAACCCGACAAGGCGACTATGTATAACGGTGATGTTCATATAGTAACAAGAAGCCATGGTAAATTATTTTACCGTGCAAACTGTGTTTTGAAAGATCAGTCCTGCAGACGTAAGATACTGTTGTCCGTACTGAAGTTTAGATGCTCCAGCTTCGGCGAATCTGAGCTTCTGTTGATCGAGGTGTGAATAATCGTAATCGTGTAAGAAGCTAGCCTGGTTGCTAAAATGAAGTTGGCGACGGATTAGAATTTGGTCTAGTTGAGACCTAATCGTCAAGATCTACAGTCTTAAAATACCATGACAGTATTACATGTGAGCTTCTCACGTATGCTCCACAAGGATTTAGATCCTTAATACACAAACGCAGACGCTGCGCAATGCCACGTTTTCACCAAATAAATGGATTATACGAAAGCCAAAAGGAAGTGAAAAAATGACAAGATGTATACTGCAGAGGGAATAATAAACAGTACCTACAGTAGCTGCGACGGCCGAATGATTTGGCACATATATTTCCATCTGCCACTTTGCCTTTTCATAATCTCATTTGATCACTTACAGAACGTATACACCCATTACAACAAGTGCAATTATTTCACCATCAGTTGGTGCGTTGTTTGACCACTTCTCTAGTTTTGACACAGACAGATTACCGGTGTTTATATCAATCGATAACACTCGATGAATAACGAGCAGTGAACGGAGTTATATATCATCAATGTCCAAAGGGAGTATGCTCCTTTCCGCGACCAAAGATCACAAACTGAAGCTTGGGTGTGAGCGTGTTTGTGAATGTGAATGTGTGTGTGTGTGTGTGTGTGTCTGTGAGTGTGTGTATGGGTCTCAGCAAACTGATTTGAAGCCAACTTTCTCTGCCAATACGTCAGAGACATCATGTATGATTCAAATAGCTTTATGCGTGGTAGTCTCACACTTGAGGATGTTCCTACCAGATCATTTCTCATCATTTTGCTTTTTGCTTCAGACGAATATGTCAATTCTAATAACTTTCCCTTTTCCCCAAATGTTGATCCGGTATGGAGTTTATTGGGTCAGTGCTGTTATTGTCACAGACAAGTTAATTATTATACTTACGACAGTATCTTAACAGGTGTTGTTTGAAGACATTTCCCGGGTACATACCATCGTAACCTCGATCGTCCCTGGCGCCAGCTTGCTGCTGATACTCAAATTGTGTGTACGTATACTTTGTCGCCAGTAGGCCCTATGGCACAACGTTGGCAACACTTGTGGAATGACCCGAGGCAAAAGTGCCGTCATCTGACCTCTCCAGGTAAGATCTACCTGGTAGACGTCTCAACACTTACCCGGATGCTCGCAGGAGCCTACCCCGAGTGTATTCTGGACGGTCCAGGCCAAGATTTATTGACAGGTTAATCGGAAGCTACTCAGAGGATGTCCGTGTTGCGTCTTAAAATGGGATGTTAACAGACACGAGGAGACAATTTTACTCTTCCGTTCTCTCGGTGATACCCTGCGTTCTATGGTCTTTTACGGGGCATTTGTGTTATATTTATCTGGCTGCACATGTACTACACAGCGTTATGAGCTGTTATTGCAATTGACCCAACTTGATACCTGTATTCCACTGAGATTTTCTCTCCCTGGTCACTAATCGGAAGCTAAGTTTATCGCTTCCAGGATTTTTTTCAATGAAATTCAACTGTGGTCTATGCGATGCATACTAGTCATATTGATATTACAGACACTAAGTATTGTGGGAGAGGTAATATACTGTATTCTCGTCAACACTGAGTTTCCGCTGTGATCTACGCGATATATTAATCATCACATACCATATTAATGATTATATAACATGAATATGATGAAGAGAAGAGTTCGGCATTAAGCAATTAAAACATCGGTTTGTTCACTAGTGTTTATAACGGCTGCATTCAGCCATACCCATTGCGGTCCTCTTAAACTTCCGGTCTGTGGCAAAGAGAATGACGACGTTCCACCAGATGCTACTGTACGTCATGCTCCCTATGATCTCCATACAGCGCATCGGCAGGGAGATCCCGGTGGAGTGCGCTAGCAACATGGCTACCTTTGGCACCCACTGGAGGTAGAATGACCCACAGATAAGAGTCAGGGTGACGGTGGTCTAAGACTCTGCGGAGAAAAGGTTTTGGAGTGCGGATGAGACCCTGAATCTCGGACTCCTTCGAGAACGTCCGGATGTGACTGGGAGTTGGAGGACACGCTCGCCAACCCCGCTACTCTCTAATACTTGGTCATTCTGTGAACTAGGCGTCTAGCGATGAAAAATGTATGCAGATTCACGAAGGTTATCACCGCCAGCAACCCGATGGACAGGACAACCAGCATGTACAAAGGTACTCTTATTGAGTGCAATACCTTGGGTAATGTCTCTTCGTCGCATGTGACGAATGCCTTAAATGCCTTTTCGGACAGCGAATTCGGGAGCGGCATTTAAATGAGGGACGGAAGAGAAAAACAACATGCCACGTACGCAAAAGGATAATTTTGCCCTGTAGAGTGTGACGATTGTTGGATATTTCAGCGGATTGACGACCATCACGTTCCTATTCAGATTGATCAAGAGAAACAATCCCTGGGTGGTTATCATAAACGCAACCTCTACGAACGCGGTACCCATCACGATATATCTCTCCAGCATTATTGCCTGGCAGATTACAACTGAGGGTTGCGAGTGCGCGTAGAAGGAAGTGAGATATATCATCCAGACTGGCGCTGGTCTTCCGTAGGACGGCAAGGGCAAATCCGTTGAAGATAACTGCGAGGGCGAGATGCGCGTACACAGAAATTGAAACGGCGTTCAACCCGACAAGGTGACTATGTATTGCGGTGATGTTCATATGGTGACAAGACGCCATGGTAAATTATTTTACCGTGCAAACTGTGTTTTGAAAGATCAGTCCTGCGGACGCAAGATACTCTTGTCCGCACTGAAGTTTAGATGCTGGGAGTACTTAGAATTGGGTCTAGTTGAGACCTAATCGTCTTAAAATCCACAGTCTTAAAATACCATTGCTGTATTACATGTGAGCGTCTCGCGTTCGCTCCACCTGCGCAAAGCCACAATTTCACCAAATAAATGGATATACGAAAGCAAAAATGAAATGAAAAAAATGACAAGATGTACCCTGTAGAAGGAACAACAAACAGTACCGGTACCTACAGTAGCTGAAACGACCAACTGATTTGGCACATACAGCGTATATTTTCATCTGACACTTTACCTTTTAATAATCACGTACAGAACGCATACATCCGTTACAATAAGTGCAATTATTTCGCCATTAGTTGGTGCATTGTTTGACCACTTCTCTAGTTTTGACACTGACAGATTACTGCCGTTTATATCAACCGATTACACTCAATGAATAATGAGCAGTGAAAGGAGTTATCAGAGTCCAACGGGAGTATGCTCCTTTCCACAACCAAAGATCAGAACTGAAGCTTGTGAGTGTGTGTGTATATGGGCATGTGTGTGAGTGTGTGTATGTGTCTTAGGAACTAATTTGAGGCCAACTTTCTCGGCCAATACGTAAGAAACACCATGTATGATTCAAATAACTTCATGCGCAGATGGTCTCACACTTAAGGATGTTCCTACCTGATCATTTCTCATCATCTTGCTCTTCGCGTCAGACAAATATGTCAATCATAACAACTTTCCCTCTTCCCAAAAATGTTAACCCCGTATGGACCTTATTGGGTCATTGTTGTTACTGTCACAGACAAGTTAATTATCATACTCCTGAGATAATATTTATTTAACAAGCGTTGTTTGAAGACCTTTGCCGGGTACATACCATGGTAACCTCGGCTGTCCCTGGCACCAGCTTCTTGCTAATGTACAAATTGAGTGTACGTATACTTTGTCGCCAATATGTCACAGCTTATATGAGTTCCGGCAAAGATGACGTCGTTTGACCTCTCCGGGTATAGATCTACCTGGCAGACGTCTCAACAGACAGCTTACCCGGGTGTTCTCAGGAGGCTACCACGAGCCTACTCTGGACAGTCACGGCAAAGATTTATCCTCAGGGGGCTACCTGGGGGCTACTCAGAGGCTGTCAGTGTTGCGCCTTAAAATGGGATGTTTACAGAAATGAGGTGACAATTTTACTCTTGCGTCTATGGTCTGTTACGGGTCATTTGTGTTAAATTTTTCTGGTTGCACATGTGCTACACAGCGTCATAAGCTGGAGAAGAATTTGGCAATTCATCCATCTTGATGCCTCCATTCCATAAAGATTTTTCTCTCACTGGTTACTCATCGGAAGCTAAGTTTATCGCTTCCGGATTTTTTATTTTTTTTCAATGCGCTTCAACTATGGTCCATGCGATGCATGCTAGTAATTTTAATATAATCGACACTCAGTATTGTGAGATATGTAATATACTGTATACTCATCAACACTGGGGTTCCGCTGAAATCTATGCGATATATCAATCATGATATATCATATCAATGATTATACGGTATGAATATGATGAAGAGGAGAGTTAGCCATCAAGCAAAATAAAACGTCAGTTTGTTCACTAGTGTCTGTAACGGCTGCATCCAGCCATACCCATTGCGGTCCTCTTGAACTTCCGGTCTGTGGCAAAGAGAATGACGACGTTCCACCAGATACTACAGTACGTCATGCTCCCTATGATCTCCATACAGCGCATCGGCAGGAAGATCCCGGTGGACTGGGCTAACAAGATGGCTATCTTGGGCACCCACTGGAGGTAGAACGAACCACAGATAAGAGTTAGTGTGACGGTGGTCTTGAAACACTTCCTCATCCTGCATGCTGACTGTGGTGAAAAGGTTTTGGAGTGCGAGTAAGACCCTAAATCTCGGACTCCTTGGAGAACGTCCGGACTTGACTGGGAGTTGGAAGACACGCTCGCCAACCCCGGTACTCTCTGATACTTGGTCACTCTGTGAACGAGGCGCCTGGCGATGACAAAAGTGTGCAGATTCACGAAAGTTATCGTCGCTAGCAAACCGATTGACAGGAAAACCAGCATGTATAAGGGTGCTCTTATTGAGTACAATACCTTGGGTAATGTCTCTTCGTCGCATGTGACGAATGCCTTAAATACCTTTTCGGATAGCGAATTCGGGAGCGGCATGTAAATGAGGGATGTAAGAGAAAAACAACATGCCACGCAAAAGGCTACTTTTACCCTGTAAAGTGTGACGATTGTTCGGTATTTCAACGGACTGACGACCATCACGTACCTATTCAGATTGATCAAGAGAAACAGTCCCTGGGTGGTTATCATAAACGCAACCTCTACGAACGCAGTACCCATCACGATATACCTCTCCAGCATTATTGCCTGGCAGATCCGCGTAGTCAGACAGAAAGCGCCATAGAGACAACTGAGGGTTGCGAGTGCGCGTAGAAGGAAGTGAGATATATCATCCAGACTGGCGCTGGTCTTCCGTAGGACGGCAAGAGCAAATCCGTTGAAGATAACTGCGAGGGTGAGATGCGCGTACACAGAAATTGACACGGCGTTCAACCCGACAAGGCGACTATGTATTGCGGTAATGTTCATATGGTGACAAGACGCCATGGCCAACTATTTTACCGTTCACACTGTGTTTTGAAAGATCAGTCCTGCAGACGCAAGATGTTGCTGTTGTCTGCATTCAATTTAGTCGTTCCCGCCTCTGCAGTCCTATGCCTTACATCATGTGTTGACTAGTTAAAGATGTGAATAACTGACATCGTATAAGAACCTAGCGCGGTTGCTGAAATGAATCGGGAGATGGGTTAGAACTGGGTCAACTTGAGACCCAATCGTTTTAAGATCCACGGTCTTAAAATACCATTCCTGTTTTACATGTGAGCGTCTCGCGTTCGCCCAATCAGGATTTAAATGCTTGTTGCTCAAACGTAGACGCTGCGCAGTGCCACGTTTTCACTAAATCGATGGACGTACGAAAACAAAAAGGAATTGAAAAAAAGCCACAAAATGTACACTGTAGAGGGAATAATAAACAATACGTATAGTAGCTGCAACGACCAAATGATTTGGCACATATATTTTTATCTGCCACTTAGCCCTTTGGTAATCACGTACAGAACGCATTCACCCATTACAACAAGTGTAATTATCAGCATCAGTTGGTGCATTGTTTGACTACTTCTCTAGTTTTGACACCGACAGATTACTGGCGTTTATATCGGCCGATAACATTCAATGAATAATGAGCAGTGAACGGAGTTGTTATTAGTGTCCACCGGAAGTATGCTCCTTTCCACGACCAAAGATCACAACTGAAGCTCTTGTGTGTGTGTGTGTGTGTGTGTGTGTGTATGTATGTATGTGTGTGTGAGTGTGATCATGTCAATTCCAACAACTCTCACTCTTCCCCAAATGTTAATCCCGTAAGGACCTTATTGGGTCACTGCTGTTATTGCTGTCACATATAAGTTAATTATTATACTTCTGACAGTATCTTAACAGGCGTTGCTTGAAGATCTTGCCGTGTACATACTATGGTAACCTCGACCGTCCCTGGCGCAAACTTTTTGCTGATATACAAATTGTGTATACGTATACTTTGTCGCCAGTATGTCACACCGTCGGCAGCACTTGTCACATGACTTCCGGCAAAGGTGACGTCATCTGATCTCTCCAGGTAAGATCTACCTGGCAGACGTCTCAACACTTACCCGGATGTTCTCAGGAGGCTATCCCGAGTCTACTCTGGAAAGTCAAGGCCAATATTTATCCCCAGATTAATCGGAAGCTAATCGGGGACTGTCCGTGTTGAGTCTTAAAATAGGAGGTGACAATTTTACTCTTGCCCTCTCTGCGTGATACCCTGCGGTCTATGGTCCGTTACGGGGCATTTGCATTAATTTTTGTTTTTCAGGTTGCACATGTACTACACAGCGTCATGAGCTGGAGAAGAATTTTGCAACGGATCTTAATTTCGTCAAACCTCCATTCCACGGAGATTTTCTCTCCTTGGACATTACACTAGTCGAAAGCCGAGTTTATCTCTTCCAGGCCCCACCTAAAGTGAGAGAGTATGTGTAGTAATCACTGAGTGAAACTTTTAACAATTGTATGAGAGCAAAGAGAGTAAAGTGTAGGCCTATTGAATCGCAGTCTGATGGATCCTACTGTAATATGTAGGTCGACTATTAGGTCAAAGTCAAGCATGTCGGGCGATGGTTCGATGAGGCAAGATCGTTCGATGAGGATCACGCGCGACATGTACGTCTGGCAATCACCTGAATACTCGACTATCCGGGTCGGATTCATCAGAATGCGATTGGATACACTTCGATGGGTGGAGCAGCAAGTAGCAAGCTTCGCTTTCGATTAGAGACCAATACGAAAAAAAAAAAAATCTTTGTGGAATGAGGTCATGAGGGAAACAGTGTGGAATATGTGTAGAGTATTTCACATTGACACAAATAATGTCTCTTTGGAGTCAAGTGCCTCCTCAGTGTAATTATGAAGTGTCTCTCTTATAACTCATTCCATTTAGAGTTGTTTTTCTCATCGGTTACTATAAAGTTGGCAGCAAACGTTTTGCATGCGGCCACCAATGGAAATGTACACTGTATTGGTTCGCAGTCTGGTGATTCAGACTTGTGTTGATCGACTATCAGATCGGTGTCAGACATGCCGGACGTAATCCGATGAGGCAAAGTCGTCCGATGAAGATAACGCACATGTCTGACACTGACGTGATAGTTGTCTAAACACCAGTGGGATTCCTCAAACTGCGATCCAACTTTGGTGGGTGCAGGATCTGGAGCAATAATATTCACTTCCGACGAGTGACCGATGGAAAAAAAAAAACACTATCTGGAATGGTTGTATATGGTGATTTCCGGAATTGTATAGATATAAATTATACATGTACATAGTAAGAATTAAGGTGTATGCCTTTTATGATACTTGTAATACCAGGGAGGTCCCTGAATACGTTGTTCTATCACCGTTACAACTGGTACTATAATGTATCCATGTATGAATGTGTGTGTGTGTGTGTGTGTGTGTGTGTGCGTGCGCGCGTGTGTGTGTGTGTGTGTCCATCCATGTTTTCAGATCTACTTGATACGAGGGCAATAATGAGACACGACAATCTCCAAGTGTCGTCAAATACCAAGTAATACATTTTATTCAACAATAGAACGTTTGCAAAGTCCTGGGCGCAAATTCAAATTCAACAATGCCTGCGTCTGGAGCAGCTCTAACACAATAATTGATAATGATAATTGATAATAATTTTATTGTCCAAGAATGGAAATTCATTTTGCCCAATTGATCGTGGGCCTGGCAGCCACTGAGCAGCGCCAGATCGACGTTGCTCTAACCTTTTCAAGTGTTGAACGGCAAACAGTAAACAGCAAATAGTAGCGCCTAAACTGCAATCTTTTCGGTTCATATGCTCACGTGTGTGTACATGTAGGCTACTCTAAGCAGTTTGGCTTTCTTATAATATTGTAGCGCGCGAGAAGGATAACCCCGTGGGCCTTACAATATTGCCATGAAAAGAACCCGGGATAGTGCAACAGATTTGGAATAAGAGCTTGTGCAGCCTCCGTAGACCTGCTAGAATAGTGACAACTGCATCGACCAATTCGATTGGTATGGAAACGTCTCTGCCTGGTTGGCAATGGGGTTGATGAAAGTATTAATACATGTTCGTTGTCCTACCTAAAAACCTTCTTTAACGCTAGTTTACACCTTGAGTCATGTTTGAAAAGCGCACAGCATGCAATACGACGAAGAAAATATTAGGCATGATAAACAGCACATTATTTTTGGTGTCCCTAACGGCCGCATCCAGCCAAACCCATTGCGATCCTCTTGAACTTTCGGTCTGTGGCGAAGAGAATGGCCACGTTCCACCATGCGCTACTGTACGTCATGGCGCCTAAAATGTTCATCCAGCGCATCGGTAGGAAGATCCCGGCGGTTTCGGCTATCAGGGTAACTATCTTGGGTACCCACTGGAGGTAGAACGAGCTCGTAATGAGAGTTAGGGTGACGGTAGTCTTGAAACACTTCCTCATCCTGTACGCTGACTGCGGCGAGACGGTCTTGGCGCGCACCGGGTGAGACCCTCCCTCTCGGACTTCGTTGAGGATGTCGGGTCCTGACTGGAAGTTGGAGGGCGCGCTTGCCAATCCCGCTACGGTCAGAAACTTGGACGCTCTGCAAGAGAGGCGCCGGGCGATGACGAATGTGTGCAGATTTGCGAAGGTAATCATCGCAAGGAGACCGAAGGACATCCCGACAAGCACGTACATGGGTAATCTTATTGAGTGCAGTACGGTGTGCAGGGCCTCTGCGTCGCAGGTGACGAACGCTCTGAGGGCTTCTTCGAAAAGCGAATTTGGGAATGGCATATTAATGAAGGAAGTTGTCAGAGAGGAACAACAGCCCATGCCAAAGGCTACTTTTGTCCTGCATGGTGTGACAAGCGCTCGGTATCTTAGAGGGCGGACGACCATCAGGTACCTATTCAGATTGATCAAGAGAAACACTCCTTGGGTATTAAGCATAAACGCAATCTCCACGAAGGCGGTACCCATCACGATATTTCGCTGGGGCATTATTGACTGGCAGACCCGCGTGGTCACGCAGAAGGCACCAAAGAGACAACTGAGGGTCGCGAGTGCGCGCAGTAGGAAGTGAGATACCTCATCCAGGTTGGCGTTGGTCTTCCGAAGGACGGCTAGGGCAAATCCGTTGAAGGCTACCGTGAGGAAGAGCTGCACGTAGACTGAGATTGATAGGGCGTTCAACCCGACGAGGTGACTGTGGAACATGGTAATGTTCATAGGTTGGCAGAACGTCATGGTAATTTTTTTTTTTTTCGAAATCCGTCCTATAGGCCTACTTGTGGTGACAGACGGGGCAGACGACTGTTCTCCTTTTATTCAGTAAAGCCGTTTAGGAACTCATACCTTGCAATTTATGTTGAGATGTGAATATCCGTCTACCGGTACCTACAAGAATGACGTAGTTACTAAGATGAAACAGGTTGGTTGAAACTGGGTCTATACAGTTGATATGTAACCGTCTAGGGACCACTGACCGTATTAAAATCCAAATGCCATTACATGTGAGCGTCTCCAGTTCGCCTCTACCTGGATTTGGGTTGAAGTTGCGCGTTCGTTGCTCCAGAACGCACACAAACACACTTTCCTACGCATTGCTTTATCACCAACATGACCTCGATAGGAATGTGTGATCTTTAACATGATGAGCAACAAACAGCGTTATGCCACGTATTCACAAGCAGAAGAAGTGACCGTAATTATGCGGGATGAAAACAAAGAAAAAGAACAGAAGATAGGCGGTAAAGGGTAAAACAAACAAGAAGTGCAGTAGGAAAGACCCCCAAAATTGGTACACCATCTATTTCCCTATATAACACTTCGTTTTCCGTACGTACACAGAACCTACTTAAGAATGTGTCTATCAAGTCCTACACTCTCTTCAACAAGTTTGATTAAAAGCTAGTTCACTGTTTGACAACTCCTCTAGTTTTGACAGGAACATATTAGCGGCATTATGTCTACCAGTACCGGTAGGCCAACAACAATCAACGCATAACTCACGGCCAACTAATATGAATAATTAGCGATGTGCGGAGGATAAGCAGCGTCTAATAGAAACATACTCAAGTGCAAAAATCATAAACGGAATCGATACTCGTGAAGATTGCGTGCGTGTGTGTGTGTGTGTGTGTGTGAGTGAGTGATGAATGTGATAGGTCATTGCTTTCGGGTCATGTTTCTTTAGTAAGCCAATATATTGGACATTTAAAAGGAGATGGAAATACTAATTTCATCTCTCAGGGCATTCTCATTTAAATCTGGAACATTGTACATGTGCCCCACTTGGAACCCGGCTGATCGGGCCGCAACTGTCGCTCTCAAAAAACAACTACCTTCACATGTTCTTTAACTATAAAAATCGTCAGTGTTATATTTAGGTTGTATATGTACTACATAGGGATTTCAAAGTGGAACCACTCTGGACATTATCTGTCTTGCCCCATCTTGGTTCCCTCCACAGACCACCTGTCCTGCATGAACGATTTAATTTGTGACCGTACCCCCAGGAATGGCCCCTTCTTAGTTTGGTTAAAATGTGCACCTTGGGTTACACTGGTAGTTTAGGTGCGAAATTGAACCTTGTTTTAAACACCCTCCGTCCATATGTTTGCCAGATGGTTTTACCCTTTTTCGAGAAGGCTGAATCCGAATCTGGATGATGCAACTCTTGAGTCCTTATTTTTTTTGGAGATGTTCAAAATTGCCACCAAAATGGCTGCCGAAATCTGAAATTTCTAGACATTTCCACTATACGTGGCAAAAAATTGGAAACAAAAATGAAGATTTTACTTTATTTCAAGGCTGCTGAATCCGAATCTAAATGATGCAACTTTTGCTTCCTTAAGGATTTTGAGATATTTCAAGACGACCGTCAAGAATCGCAATTTCCATATTTCCACATATATGGTGAAAGTTGGGGAAATGATTATTTCAAACTAATTCGACGAGGATGCTGAATCCGAATCTGGATGTGGCAACTCTTGCATCCCTCAGGGCTTTGAGATATCCAAACTGGCTGCAAAAGTTGAAATCTTAAAATGAGTACTGTTTCCTTGGAGATGGCATATCCCTATGGATAATAAAGTGTTTTTTTTTTTCCTTATATCCTATTTCGAGGGCACTAAATCTGAATCTGGTTGATGCAAATCTTGCATCCGAGAGCATTATGGGATATTCAAGATGGTCGCTGAAATGGCAACCAATAATCTTGAATATCTCAAAACATTCAATTTATTCACCATTTATAAATGAATACTTAGACATAATTTACCATTTGCAGATGAAACAAAAATCCCGCTTTAGTGCTTCAAAATAGTTCTAAGACGTGAGTTAGGGATAGAACCAACACATGTAAGAATTTGAGTGAATTAGTAAAATTAATGTTAAGTATGTTTAAATATACAAAATGTGAACAAAGGTTATAATAAAAATGTTTTTAGACCAAACCGTCCACAGTTATGGTTTGAGAAAAATAGTGTTGTCTCCTTATATTTTAGGTTTATTGCAAAACTTTCACGTTGTAGGATGTTAATGTGATACAGCTGACCTGCACATATGCATCAAATGTGATATCTCGACCATTTTTTAAATCACTGCTCCCAAAGGTAAACTGTACCTTTAAATTAAAGTGTCTTGTTTTGGAGGCAGTCTTGAATATCTCACAATCCTCAAGGGTGCAAAAGTTCAGATTCCACACCCTACGAAAGGGTAAAACCATCAATTTATTTCAATGATTTTCCTGTTCTATATAGAAATACTTTTCTCAAAACCCTCGGGGGTGCAAGAGTTGCAGCACCATCAAAATAGAGGGTAAAAACAATCAAAAAACACCGGACAAACAAAAATGCAAGTTTAGGCACAAAATCTTACTTTAGTCAACCACACTATACGGGGAGGCTGAAGATTCATAACGACAGACACAAGAGACGCGATCACAACAGTATGCTGGAGCCCTTTGCTTTAAGGTGAGCTACACACTTTGGTCAATTCCTCTCATTGATGTGCAATAACTGATTGTAATTAATCTGGGGCTTCAATCGAGAGCTGACACTAACAAGTTAATGCTATGATGTACAAGCAAAACTAGGCTTCATCTGCTTGTCAGATGTCAGGTTAGATGAATAATTGGCAGCCATTGATTGTTAATGATTACTTCAAGTACGAGGGCAAATTCCCCGTTAGATTTTCTTGCACGTGTGTGTTGCATGTTTCACTTCTTACACTGCTCTTGCTCTCTCTCTCCTACAGCATACACAACACACACACACACATACACAGGCACATACAATGTATATATATATATATATATACACACATATATATATATATATATTTGTATATATGAATATAATACATCGCATATGTATATATATATATATATATATATATATATATATATATTTGTATATATGAATATAATACATATGTATATATATATAATTCATAACGAGCTAAGATATACATGTAGTGATATACCTGATCTACAGAGAGAAGTTTGCATATGGCTTGTGAATGTCCCATTCCTTTTTGTTCTCTTTTGCTGTTATTCCCTGAAGTCAAGTTACCCATGCTTTAACGAAATACCAGTGGTCGCAGGTAGCTTGTTACAAGTTCTCACGGTAAATATAATATGTATGAACATATATTAAATGTGCTTTTTACTTTTTTTTTCTTTCACGGTTAATACAATGTAGCCTACACATACTATTATTTGTGTGTTAGTGTCTACATCTTAACAAGTCTTAATGGTTCACATTGTTTGAAGAGATGTGGAAGGAAATGACATCAACAAGTCTCAGAGTCTCATAAAATATCAGCACTTTTATTCAACAAAAGAATGTTCGCACATCGACACTCCTTTCACAAAACATCTGAGCAGTAATCTTCATAACAATGAAAAGTCTATAAATATTGTACAGTGTACACTTCTTTCATCTTTTAAAATGACTAGCAACTGCTACACAATCGGTCTCGACATTTGAAATGATTTTTTTAACATTTCACTATTGACAGGTGCAACCATGGATTGTTGCCATCCCAGTGGCTTCAACACTGAATTTGGTAGATCTCACATGCTGTAATACTGTATCTACATACAAAAAATACACAATTGTTAATAAAGTATCATTATGGAAATAACTATTACCTGGGCATTTTAATTTCAAGAAGACTCAAACAAGACAACAACTTATGGACACAGGGAATAATGATACCATTGAATTCATAATCACATTTTGTTCTGTTGATTCCGCCTGTCTATGCGCATCTCAAAATGGTGGTGGGGAGAAGGAGCCCCGATAGAGCACAGCACCCTCGAAACAGTCATTGTAAATATATTTTTAATGCTACCCCTGCATGTAAAAATTATATTCAGTCTTCAATAATGAAAAGAGACAGATTTTATGGGATTTTAGGCACAAAGCGAAGGGGAGCTTGCATGCTACATTATGTACATTGTAGTTGCCAATTTGTTCTATGTTGATCACAACTTCAAAATATTATAACTTCCATAGTTTTCATCACAATCGCTCAAACCCTTGAATGTCCTGTGCGGTCCCCTGAAAATTTTCTGCTTCTATTCACACAAACTAATTTTCAGGGGGACTCCCCCTTTCAGGCTTGCTTGATGTGGCTTTAACTTGAACATGATGTGTAACAAGCCTATGTATTAAAGATAGGAAAATGAACAATTTACATGGAATCTAAAAATGACACATACAATTCTTGGGGTATACACATGAGAATTAAAATGTACAAATAAGATCATTATATCAACATTCATTACATTATAATAGACAGAATAGGACAGTTTACTGTATACATAATAATGCACGGACATTCAGTGCATCTTACATACTCAATACATTCTAATGCTTGGAACCATTTCGCATGCATCGGTGATTGCTTCATCAGGGAAAAGCTCCAGCAAGCTTTGTAGTTGTCAAGAACAACCTTTCTCAGAAAGGTTTGCATGAATAGGTAGGGCTGCACATTAACCCATTTTTTCTATTTGCCTGACCAGTGTGTCGGACCAGTTGTGGGTACCCAGTTTTTACTGGTGAATTCCTGAAAAGGGTACTCGTTCAACAATGATTTTTACTGGACAGGGACCATCAGACCAGTGCCAGTGTGCCAGCGTTGGAATAGGAATATGTTGGTAAACTGGTCTACAATCCAGATCACTGATACAATCTGAACATCTGCAGACACAGGGTATTGCAGACTTTCTCTTGAAATTGTCCAGTTTACTAACATATTAAATTTTTTGAATGTTTCTTCTATCATGACACATCAACAAACTATTCTGTACATTCTTTTCAACAGTCATCGATATGTTGGGTCAGCTTTCAAATTAGAAAAACCACTGTCAGAATGGCATGCATAAAATGTTAATATGTTAGCAAACTGGTTTATTGACTTGAAACCTATATTTTTCAAATAAAAGATATGTTATGACAATTCACGTATGAATTAGGTTTGTATGAGAATGTACATGTATGTGAATGTTTGATTATTTTCAACCAACTAAAAGCAAAAGCCATTCATGCAACACTTACAGGTATATCCACACTTTCTGCTTGGGTGTTTTCAACTGCTCTTCCACTTAAATGATCCATCAAATGTCTTGAAAAGTCTGAGGTTCAGAGCTTATTGGAGACCGTTGCCAACTTTGAGTGAACTGGCCGATCATGGTAAGCAAGCAAACACACCACCATCTTTTGCAGGGCACTTCTTTCAGGTCTGCAGGTCTGGGTTCATGCGTAGGATGAAGTCGACTGTCTCCTGAAGTAGAGTCATGTTGTAGTGTCTGGAAAGAAATGGAGTGGGAGGAGGGCACATAGTGAAGACTGACATGAATGACCTTTGACCTTGAAGGGGAATGTCAGGCAAGTTTAAAGGCAATACGAACAGAAAGAATAACATATGACAAGCACTACAGTAAAATTTTGTCAAAATCAGATCAATCGTACAAGAAGTGATGAAATATCACAGATTCACTAACTTTTGCATAACATTTCTCAAACATTAAATATGAATTATATGTAAATGAGTGCACTGATGATCTCACCCCATCACAATTGTTTACACACACATAAAAACAAAAAAAATCTGTAATGAACATGTGAAATACAATGTTGTTCCTGGATCTGTAACTTCAAAATCATGATCAGTTCGTTTTATCAAGTTTGGAGACTGGGACATAATTGTGTTTGAACAAAAAACTAGAAATGTCACAATGTTATGTACAAACCATATATATGGCAAGTTGTGAGGGGATGTCATCATTACTTCACTCTTTGCATATTTATATTGACTGTTCAAGAACTATTCTATGAAATATGAGCAAAACTTTATAATCTCATCACTTCCTTCATTTTCATCCAATATTAATCAAATTTGTATTCTTCAGCTTAGAAAATTTTACTCCTTTTCAGACTAACTTTCAACTGGTCCGGAATTTCCCTTTGAGGGAGCTTTCAAATTGTACTGGGGGTAAAACGTAATATAGATTTGTAATGAAAAACTGCCATCGGTTGAACCACTGACACACAATATTCGTCAGCACTGAATGGAGGGACAATCATATCTCATCAACTATTCAAAAGTGAGTATTTACATCAATGGTTAAAAGTTAAACCACCATTTGACCAGCAGAGTCTTGAAAATGAGAACTGCTTTATCAGGATGATTACATAATCACAAGTATCTTGTATGAAAGCCGAGGTGACCTATGATTTATTTCATGTTCTTCGCATCCAGGAAAAACAAATGATAGACATATTGTAAAACTATTTGAACACTGCTACATGGTGGAAATGTATTGTGATAGAAAACTATCATCATTTGCATATTACATCATTCAACATGTACAAAGGTTGGTGCTACTGGATTGATTCGGTTTAAGACGTGTATGAGGTTTGCGGCAGTTTTCTCATCTATTCAATTTCTGTGACTCACTTTGCGAGGTTGCTGAATGTTTTCACTTTCCTGATGAACGTCTCGTGAGCAATGACCGTCTTGAAGTTGCCTGCACACTCACAGTACGTGGCCATATTGCTCAGTTTCACCTGGTCAATAATAATCATGATGATAATAAAGGTAATAAGAAGAACGACAATAATTTTCCATGCATCTGGTAAACCACAATCAGCATAAAGTTCAGCAAAGATTTTTGGAATTGTTTACCCATTTCATAAAACAGATAACTCTTTTTTTTTTTTATGTGGGTGAATACAAATCATATACACACAGCACACCTCTGAAATATCCATAGCTTCAATGGGTCCTAATGATTTATAAGTAGTTTGTTTTACCTGCCAACCCTGAAACCCAAGAAATAGGGAAAAATAAGGGGAATAACTTAACCAATTGAGGAGGGGCTGATTTTGCTACAACACACATTCCCCATAGACACTTGCCTTAGTATAATCTCGGGACTCGTCCTCAACGGGTCAAAAATATAGACATTTCTAAATTTTGAGGGGAATACCTTAGAAATAAGGACATGCTTCCCATACATTACTACACCCAGATTTTCACATCAATTGGGACACATGATAAAATGGCTACAGTCATTTTCTCTTTTTTCCTTGAGTGAATCAAGGGACAGTCCCTATCAAATGGGGACTGTTGGCAAGTATGCTTTGTGTACACAAAACCTGTGAGACATTTGTGTATTGTGCCAGGGACATTAAATGGTGCATACAACACAGTTTCTGCATCACTTGCCAATTCACAGTGCTCACACAAAGGGTTGTCAACATTCTTTTCAAACTTACTTCAGTGTCATTGGTGTCATTGGTGATTGTTATTCAAACTCTTTATTAGGGTTATCATAATCACTTTCACAAGCTCTGGGACAGAAAGTGGCAAAACAATGAGACAATACAAACACAAGTACATTAAATGACAACATTACTATGACATGCACTACCTGCTCAATTTTCCTTGTCATCAACATTGTCAGTTTTGACAAAAGAAATACAGTCGAACCTCAATTATCCGGCCATCGATTATCCAGATTCTCTGTTATCCGGATGTTGACTGGTTGACATTCTTTTACTGTTTTTATGTATTTTCAGTGCCAAATGTCACTCAAACAAACAAACAAACGTTCAACCATTATTGTATTAATACATGATGGGACATATTCTCATCATCGCAGCGGACTGAAACTTTAAGACAGTTTGTGAGATGATGTCAAGGACTGGTGCCGTGCTTGCAACTGGCACTGAGTGCACAGCAGTGGTTACAGTACAATGCTGCGGCAATATTCGACAAGTTGCAATATCAATCTCATTGTCGGTGAATATCAAACAAACATTACATGAAGGGATAATTTACTTATAATTTGTTTTATTACCGTATCATATGAAGTACAATGTATGAAACGGGACAATGCTAAGCAGATAATCATAATACAGTGTATTTAATAGTGAACTGGTTATAGCATTTGTATACCCCATCATGATATGCTAGAAAGTGCTGTACTTTGGCATCCATTGTATCTCTCTTATCTGGCTGAATCGATTATCCAGATGACCACTGGTCCTGACATGGCCAGATAATTGAGGTCCGTCTGTACAGCCCACACAGCATAAGGTGATTTTCACAGAACTGAGGAAAACGCATCAACATCGGCAATATTCAACTTACAGACGAATGTGCATACTGGGGAGTAATAAATATAAGCTATGACTGTAATTTGGGACTTTTTTATCTTTACTGCCTCCGCAAAGGAAGGAGGAGCTTAAGTGATCATTGGCGTTGGTTTGTCTGTTTGCAAAATAACTCAAAAAGTTGTGAACAGATTTGAACGAAACTTGCAGGGAAAGTTGATAATGACACAAGAAAGAGATGATTTAATTTTGGTAGTGACCCGGGAATTTTTATGGATTTTCTAAAGAATTTTCTTATCTTTTGCAACATTTTCTTGGGTCGGTGATGCAAGATCAAATATTGAATCTCTACAGTACCAGTATGTCATTTCTGTCAAATCGTTACCAAAAACAAAACAAAACTAGAAATGTCGCTACAGCTACTGGTTATACCCCCGCCAAACAACATTTCATAAGCTTTGGTCAAAACAACATTTCATAAGCTTTGGTCAAAAAAACTGAGGAAGTAGTTAAATCTGCAAGATCTTTCCTTGATCTTCAGCCATTAATATGCCGTTACCATGGCAACGTACTTTCAGGTACTGTCGAAAAATGCGTCTTGCACATCTACAACCAAAGGCACACATCTGTATCAAGTTTCATGGAAATTGGGCAAAAACTGAGGAAGTAGTTTGCAACACAAAATTTTCCATCATTTTGGCTCATAATATGTGAGCTGTTACCATGGCAACATACTTTTTGTCACTGTCAAGAAATGTGTCATGCTGACCTATATCCTAAGACAAACATTCAATATGAATTCCATGAGAATTGGAAGAACACTGATGAAGCAGTTTTGCCATGAAGCATTTTGCCCTATATTTTACCAATAACATGCCGTTACCATGGCAACGCACTTTTTGCCACTGCGGAAATATGTGTCTTGCACATTAACATATTCAGATGAACATCTGTACCTAATTTCATAAAAATTGATCAAAAACTGTGGGAGGAGTTCGCGACGCAAGATTTGTACCCATTTTTGCCCATAATATGCCGTTACCATGGCAACGTACTTTTGGGTACTGTCAAAAAATACATCTTGCACATCTACAACCCAAGGCACACATCTGTGCCAAGTTTTATGGGAATCGGTTGAAAACTGAGGAAGTAGTTCGCGACGCAAGATTTGCAACGGACCGACCGCCTGACCGACTGCCCGACCGCCCGACCGACCGCCCGACCGTCCGCTGATTCCTATATACCCCCTTCAAACTTCGTTTGGCGGGGGTATAAAAAGTTCTGAATACATTGTCTCATGTCCCAAGTACATAATAACAGATTTATGTCATTAAATGGATGAATTCTCATAAAAATTACAATGGTATCAAGAACAACACTAATTGGTCGGCACTGTTTTTATTGGCAAAACGCTACATTAATGAATACCGCAGTGATTCACTTGGTATCATTCTCACGCTTTAAGTGGAAATACATCCCCCCAAAGAGAATAAATTCTAAAAAGAATAAGAAAAAAAAATCACACAAAACTGTCCTTAGTTTTAAACTCTTAGAAATATGTACCCTGAACGCAAGACAAGGGCAATTCGTTTTTGTTTTGCTTTGTTTTATTTCATTACTCTAATTGCCAATTGAAAGTGTGACTACAGTTATTATCTTAGCAGATCCCCCCCCCCCCACAAAAATGCACTCTACACTGTCTTATATCTATTCATCTTCATAAAGTCTTCCTCATTTTTTGTGTTCTAAACCATCCTTTAACTCTACGAAAGGTTCTCTCATTGCAAGTCTAAGATTTTTTTTCCAACTGTAATTGCTTAATGAAAGGGTGACTACAGAAGGTAAAGTAATAAAAAAGGAAAGAAAACAGTGTGTTAAGAATATGTTCACAATGAATAGGCTTTTCTCTGTTAGCTGATCAGCATGTCTGCTGGAGTCCTGATTGGCAAAGATGTCTGGAAACGAATCGTGAATGAATAGAGATTACCTAATCCCCTTAATCCCTAGAGTGGCATCATGTATTTTCCTGTTGGACTGAGGCACATAGTTGCATCCCAGTAAGATGGCTAATGCCTAATTACAATCACCCTCCCCTAATAAAGTCGAATATTTTTGGACTGAAAACATAGCCTCAACTTAGAGAAAATGCAACTGATGAGGGAATAAAATCAGTAGATTATAAAGAGAAAAGGACTTGAAAAGTACTTTCAGCTTAGGCGGTTATTTGACTAATGCGGGGTTGACTTTATTCTTAACCCTAACTTACCGGGGGGGGGGGGGGGGGGAGGGCATAATGCCCCCCCCCCCCCCTCGAAGAATTCTGCGACCATTCCGGCGGGCAAAATTTTTTTGACCACGCCGTTCGCACAACTTTTGAGACCAAATTTATTGCGCCCGGGCATACCGTTTCGAAGCCACGCCCCTTCAAAAAACTTTCGTCAACCCCAAAATTGCTCAAAAACATGATTTTGTGTACAAAGTCAATACAAATTGTGTTTTTTCAATTAATTCATATTATGATTCATATTTTTCATTTTAATCGCTGAAATCAATTTATTTTAGTATAATTATGCTTCAAAAAATGTGTGTGACAAATTCTGCTAAAAAGCAACAAAAACAAAAGTTCGAAAAAACAAAGAAATACATAAAGAATTGATAAAACAATAAAAAACATAAGAAATTAATTTTGATACTGAAATTTTTTTACCCACAAATGTTCGGAATGTCACTAGGAATATTTACACCAAAATTCAGCATTCCATAAGCTTTTATAAGCCAATTACAGACGAAAATGAGTTTTTTTGCATATATTTGCATAATTAATTGATTTAAAATAGAAAATGCAAATTTTGTGAAAATTTTACTTAAGAGTCTTGTAGATTACATCCGGCTTTATATTCATGCAATTTTGTGGCGATCGCGCGATCAACGGCCGAGATCTGAAGGGGGGGGGGGCCATAATGCCCCCCCCCCGGAATTCAAGCTCGCTAAATAGCCCAGGTAAGTTAGGGTTAAGCGAGGTTGACAGTATTAGGTCATGTCTGAAAGCTGATGAAAAAACTTGATGAATTAGCAGCAAAGTGTCTGCGCACTGAATGAGTTAATTTGAAGTCAATTTGGAAGACTGTGGCTTATTTCGATGATACTGTAATCGAGCCTAAGTGATTTACACTTCAAGTCAGGGACTGAGTAAATGTTCCTGCAGTTACCCAGCTTTGAGTTACAGTAAATTTGACACCTCTTGCTACAAAAAAATCTTGTGGTCAACTCGTGGTTAACCCAATGGAAAAAGTATCGGGATATTACAGAAAAAGTTGCCATTATCAGCCCAACGCAATCAGGGTTGTTAATTTTGACATATGAAGCAAAGCCAACACACAATTCGAAAGTATGCCACAGATACTCAAAATTTCATTATGTTTATGAGGTGAATTATGTCACCTTCATTAAAAATGTGCTCATTAATTTCCAAATTAACAGCCCTGCTCGCGGGACAGTTTCACTTCAATTGAAATCTGATTACTTGATGATCAGAGAGACACGTTTAATGTGATCAATATGAAACTGATAATCTAAACTAGATCACGGAGAAGTAAAGAAGGCATTCAAGTCTCTCCTGCCATTGTTCTTTGATACAAGGATCGACTGTCTGACCGACATACATGTACAATCCATGTAAAAAATACCTTTCACATGGTTATGTCTAGCATAATTATGTTCAAGGTCACTCAATCTTGATAACAATGAACAGTCACATACATAAAGTAATTAGCCATTAATAGCAGCCCTTCAAAGCACTGTTTAGCAATGATTTTTATCAATGAATGAATTGCACTTTTCAACATGTCACCCTGGCATCTTTATATTGTGTGACGAGAGCGATTTGCAAACCAGGATTTATGATGCACATGTCAGCATTCTGACAGATATTACGTAAACCTTGCAAATATTTTTCCTGTAATACACTTCCCCTAATATCTTATGTTGTGCAGGCCTGCACACTAACCTATTTTTCCTACTGGTCCAACCTGTCTGTCAGACCAGTAGGTGCCCAGTTTTTCCATCTTTTACCGCTCAATTCCTGAAAAAGATACTGGTCTGACAGTGATCTTTACTGGTTAGGGACCGTCGGAACAGTGCCAGTGTGCAGCCTTGTGTTGTGTGACAAAAGCAATTTGACTATTACTTGAAAGGCAGAAATGTTTGCGTGCATTTTTATCTCACAAATATTGAGATAGCCACGATTTGCAAAATTAAAATGCACACAAAAGTTCTTGTCTACACAAAACATGCATTGAATACCAGTGGAAAATTGTGAAAATTTTGTACTACGAAAAAGACCGTTGGCTCCGATTCCCAAGAATTTCACGGCGCAAAAATATCTTACTTTAAAGTACTACACAATCAATTGGGAAGTCCTCACTTCTCATGCAATCACTGTACAATGTGTATCTGCAGTGAGTATGTGGGCTTCACTTGTACACTAATCTGAAGCTCATTGGTCTTATTTGACCATTTACCAGACTATCCTTAATCTTCCTACATAAAAATCTTTGCTTTTCAATCTATTTCTATCCATTACACTAAACAAATTTATAATTGGCTTTACCAGCATGCATTCCCTAGAAAGAAAATGTGGGGCATTGGTTACATCTTCTACCACTTAACCCTAACTAGGCCGGGGGGGGGGGTGCTCCGAGGCCCCCCCTCAACGTTTCGCGCGATGTATCGCTAACGCGAAAAGCTATCGCCGCAACGCTTCATTACTTTTTTCTTTTGAGTCTCCCTCATCTTTTGACACCAAATTTACGATGCCCGGACGTGCAGTTCCGAAGTTGCGCATAAATATGTACGTGCATGTCAGACCAAAAATTGCTCAAAAACGTGCATTCGCGTACAATTTCAATGCAAACTGTGTTTACAGGCAAAGTTCATAAAAGCATGATTATTTGGGGGTTTTATTGATTAAAATCAATTAATAACATATTTTCTTGTTCAGAACAATGTCGCGAACAAATTTCATCAAAAAAAAAATGGAAAACATAAAGTCGAAAAAACAAAGAAATAAATAAGAAATTTAAAAAACAATGAAATACTTAAGAAATTTTTTGTAATTGCAGAATTTTTTTCTCCTACATTTCCTAAGGACACTAAAAGGAATATTTACACAAAAATGTGCCTGTTTTGATCTTTATTTAGTGATTTATACCAAATTGTCTGATTTCATGCATCATTATGCATAAATCAGCATAATTTATGCATCATTATGCATAAATTAGCATAATTTAGCATTAGATTACGTCATAGGCAATGTGTGTGCCAATTTTCGTTGCAATCGCGCGGTCGACAGCCGAGATCTGGAGGGGGGCCTGGGAGGAACCCCGCACTCTATCATCGACCTAAATAGCCTGGCCCAGTGCCGTATATTAAGAGAGTCTGGCCAACTCATAAATTGGACGCCATGTCGTTACCCAGCGTACTATGCGCTTATGGTTTAAGCGTGTGCGCTTGGAGGGTTAAGTGTGTACGCGCAGGCGTCCTAAAGGCGCGGTGTTACTTGACTTTTCTTTCTCTTAGAGAGAGAGAGAGAGAGAGAGAGGGGGGGGGGGAGAGAAAGGGGGTAGGTTGAGGGAGGGACATTCTTTCATTCCATCCATGTTGAACAAAGCCAACAATCAATCATTTTTACACCTTCAAATAGACACAAGCACACAGGTATACCGTATAAATAATAGGGAAGCTGTCTAAAGGACATAATTCCTGAATATATGATGAATTATTGCTGTGAAAATAAAAGAAGAATTCACAGTAAGTCGTATCGTAAACTTTCACTAGACTGTATGCTATGTATATTGTCAAGTTGTTCAGGGAACAAGAATATTGTATAACAACATGATATATAAATTTACAATTCTAGCTGTGCAGAGGATAGACAAATTCCACAGTTATTACTGTTTCGCACGTAAATACATTGTAATCATCAATACCATCCTATTTAGTCTCATATATGTATGAAACTGACATGAAGGCCGATTAGTATGTAATTCAAAAGGAATACACCTATGTACAATGTACAACATGAAAGAGTGATGTCACCAGTATTAAAGGTAGGGAATCCCATTTGCATGCTTTAAATGAAGAGTTGTATAAATACAGTGGTATGTTGAAGAGAGTATCATTTTAGAAACTCCCATTAAGTATTGAAAGTGGAAGGTAACATTTAGTACATTTTTATTGACAGTTAGATTTTGAATTGAATTTTTTTCGGGGCTTACCGTAAATTCCAGTACATTACTAGGCTACCTTTGCAGACCCATGCACTGCATGTGTGTCCATCATGTATATTTTGTGAAGAAAGTTCATCAAAACTTACAAACATTTTTATATACATTCTTGCCACACACTCTATATGTTATTTCATCAGCTCTTGTACTTTTAGATTTGTGTTTATAGATAAAAAATACAGAAGACTGCAACAAAAAGGCTTAAGTGTGGCTGACACACAGAACTACTGAGTAGTTGAGTTTTGTGCATTATTCAAATTGCAGATAACTGTTGACTTCCAAATTTCTCAGCAGTGGCCTAAACAAGTCCCCTGACATTCATATTTAATGTTTTGCTGCATTTTGGGAGGTCTGTAAAAGGTATCCCCTACCTTTAAGGTATGTCAAATGATCTAAAATTGTTTAAAAATAATATTTAAAAAAGACATGTTGAACAAAAGCACAAGTACTTTACCTGGATAACATAATATGAAGGATATCCTCAGTGACATCTGTACCAAACAATAATAATAAAAAAAAACACACCAATAAAGATGTCCTAATGGCGACCAGTATTCCTCCGCCATATTGCATTGTTCTCTTAGCAGGTGTAGAGTACGTCTTGACAATGTTATACGACAGTTTCACATAATTGGCAGAAAAAATGGCAAATTTGTCACTAAATTTAATGCGTCGAATGTTTACTTTCCTTGAACTAGGTATGAATGGATGTCTTTTATTGTTTAAGAGAGCAAGTATTAAGGAATTTGAGCATTTTTACTTTTGCTTATTTCTTCTCACTACTTTTTACTTACTACTATTTTCATGGCAATACTTTCAACGGTTATTTTAAAAATATACAGAAAATGCTGTCATTTCAGTATTTTCACCTACCTTTGACCATCATGGCCAAAATCTTTCCCTATCACGCGTCATTGTGTAGTAATGATGGCATGCAAATACGTGTACCATATTTGGTTTTAAGTTTGTGAATTGGGTAATTTCCAAGGTATTTAGGAACTGCATGGGTAATAGTATTTCAACAATAGAGAGTAGAATTTTAACATTACATTTTACCTGACATTGATCCTTGACCCTTACCCCCCTCCCATACCCCCACCCCTTCCCCCCAAAAGAAAAAAAAAAAAAAAATCACGAGAAAATCACGGTCAGGCAGTAAGTTTCGTTTCGAAATACCTGTACTTATACCTCCAGATATTGCATAAATATGGGGGAAATAGTGATATTTTAAGAATTAAACCATTATATACATGATTTTGACCTTTCACTTGGAGCGTGTTTACACAAAAGTTTAGGCCCTATAAGCTAAAAACAAAACTTTGTCCACTCACACAAGCAAACATGTCAAGTTTCATTACCTCAAACAGTGTCCACAATATTGATTGCGATATGAAGGACAGACAGAAGGACGGACGGACGACCAAAACAAATGCCTCAGGTGACACTTTTGTATGTTATGGCGGAGACATACAAATGTGAATCAAAACTTGGATAGTCTGAAAGACACCGCGAGGAATCCAAAGAAAACAAATCAGATATATATTTTCCCGTCGCACTCTGATTTCCCGCTTTTTCCTTTGTTTTGGATCTGTCGGAAAGCGGTGCATCATTACACTACTTAAAGAGCCAGGTCGGTTCGCGGAACGCCATGCTGCTCAGGAAGGCATGACGGATCTTCAGTTTATGGCAATAAGATATCAAAATATCTTTCGCGTTGTACCTTCTACTTCAATAAAGTTGACAACCTTACGGCAATGACATATCCCCACTGCACCATGACTGATATTCAGGGGAAGTCCCCAAGGCAAGCAATATTAGCGCGTAGCTGCGCGTAATGAACAATGGGCACTGCGTATGAGCTCTGCTCGCGCCCGCGTGATTGACTTTGGTAACGACATGGCGCCTGTAGGTCACGGGACCAGCTTTTGACCAATCACAGGCTTCAAAACACCTAAGCCGAAAACCGAGTTGGTCAGACTCTCTTAATATACGGCACTGGCCCGGCCTAGTTAGGGTTAATGTTCTACCGCGAGGGAAACCTTCAAAGATTTCATAACTTGATCTACTTGAATTCACATCCAGAGAATTTTACTTTGGCTACATGACATAACCTTTGACCTTGACCTTTTAATTGGTGTAATTTAAGGCAACTACATGTAAATGGCCATTCATATCTATCCCTTCAACACACAATACTGCCAATGGATATCAGTAGCTGAAGCTTGTGTTGAAGAATGAAATTCTTAACCAAAGTGCAATAAGCTTTGAACTTGATCTTTGCTGTATCAACACTATCAATTTGAATGCAAATAATCATGTAACATTAATTTCTACCTTGTCTGCCAACAAACATCATCACTGCATATGTCTGATTGCACCAATGACTGGGAATGATATTTTATCTAAACATGTTGTGACCTTTGACCTTGCTCTCTGTGAAACTTTGTGCTCAAAACCAGAGCATAGAAGTAGATTTCTCTGTTGTGACCACAAATTTTGATCTGGTACTTGGAAATGTTTGAAGGGTCTTGTTATGTGAGCTTTCATAAAGTGATATGAGAACAGAAAGCGACCTATAATTCAATTGGCAACAAGCAACGCTGCTGTAAAAAGGGAGGTTCCCGATGAATGATTCTTTTCATTTTGAAGTGTTGTTGAAGAGTTACGAGTGATCTTGGAACTTCCCAGTGGTTGTCTGGCCTTTTAAACAAGAAACTATGACAGTGGTCTTCCGAGATAGAGACAAGTTCTTGAACAATAAAAGCCACAGAGTACTAAAGTGGAGACTTCACAGTCTTTTCTTAAAGATAATATAAAGTTTTGGTATTACCTCAGAAGTTTCCCTGAATTTCCTTGTCTTAGTTTGTGTTTCAGGTGAAAGTACCTTTCATATAACTAACACTGTGAGACTTACTCGCCCCAAAGTGCTCTCATGTCTTAGTAATCATGCAATAATGGTTTCGTACCAGAGCCACCGCCGTACGGCGGCGGCGAGGTAGCACACGTATTGTGCGAATATCACTGCGACCAGCAGCGTGCAGCCCCATACGCATACTGTGTAGCTAACTGCGACCAGCAGCCCCATACGCATAGCTAAATGGGGCTTCGCATTGTAGCTTACAGGATCATGACAGATTTAGTATCGCGGGTAAATATCAACTTAAAATCCAAAAATGTCTTCAATTCAAACACTTACCAGATAAGTTGAAGTATTGAAAACAGGCTTTGGGAAACGTTTGGTTTTGCCAATAGTCCCTTTCTGTTCAAATTGATGACTGAATGTGACTCGGTCGAGAGGACCTTGGGAGAGCTACACTGAATTGACGGCCAGCGCATGCGCACACAAACATCTTATCCGTTCATGGATTTGAAATTTGTTCGCATGTGATGTGTGCGTATGCGCTGGCCGTAGTAATCAGTGTATGTAGCTCTCCCAAGGTCCTCTCGACCGAGTCACATTCAGTCATCAATTCGAACAGAAAGGGACTATTGGCAGAACCAAACGTTGCCCAAAGCCTGTTTTCAAGACTTCAACTTAATTGGTAAGTCTTCAAATTGAAGAATTTTGTGGATTTTAAGTTGATATTTGCCCGCGATACTAAATCTGTCATGATCCTGGATGTTACAATGCGAAGCCCCATTACGCTATGCGTATGGGGCTGCTGGTCGCAGTTAATTGCATGATTACTAAGAAATGAGAGCACTTTGGGGCGAGTAAGTCTCACAGTGTTAGTTATATGATAGATACTTTAACCTGAAACACGGAACTTCAGGGAAACTTTTGAGGTACCAAAACTCTTTATTATCTTTAAACTGTAAAAGTGGAAATTTGTGTGATGTGGAAATTTACCACATTTCACGCGACCAAAAACAATTACTGAAAAAGGATGCAAATATTTTACTTGCTATTGACCGATTCGGGTTCGTTGAGGGCAGCAGACATTTTATGGCACTGGGCGCAGCCATGAGCTCAAATTGCGGTGTCTCAGCCGACCCCCCCTGCTCTCCCCCACCCCACGGGCAACATGTTTATCGCGCACTTGTAACAAAGGTTCGCGCACTAAGCAAGCATTCGCGCACTCAGCACGAGACGCCCATTGGCTAAAACAACCATGCATCAGTTTCTCATTAAGCGCGCGTGAGAGGGGTGGGGAGAGGGAAGGGGGGGGGGTCGGCTGAGACACCACAGTAATGGCGCTGTCCATGCCAAAAATACACATAGCGCGTCACAGAATCGGTCAATACCTTCCAGAATAAAATGTCTTGATTCCACAGAATTCAAAATTACTAGGGTGAAAATATCCACCTTTACAGTAGCTCAGTGCTGGTTCTACATAAGATATCCTTGCAACAGGCTCTTGGGAGTCAGTGGGTTGGAACTGGGTACAAGCCTTGTCGGCAACTGCTGCCTTCAAATATATTTGGACCACTTGAGGTAATTCCTTAGAACAAGTTTCAATGACAATGAATGGCTATGATGTCACACTTTGGTATGCTATGAAGTCATGTACGGAAAGCCTGCCCTCCTCTTTCATCCTCAATCAGGATGTTTGCAATGGATCTTAACCCACGAGGATGAGCTGATTTTGATACAAGTACTACTCGGGACTAGTCTTGAACAGGTTAAAGAGGCATTCCAGACAATTTATATTTAGTTACACATCAGCTCACGTAGTCCATAAATGGACCATAAATGCCATGTATATATATATATGTGGGAATTTACATCTCTGAGCAGATAAATCAATCCTGTAAAAAAACACGACAATAATACACAAGGATGATGACATACACAGAGGCTAACACATTTCAGTACATTGTAGCAATGTAATTCCATGAAAATACCATTTGCTTTAACAAAGTTCACCTGTGTGAAATCTATGCATGCCTTCTTCTTTTGTTCTGCTCCCTTGAGCCCCAAATCATGCCTTCTAATGTGAAGCTGCTACATCATCAGTCTTGTTCATTAGGGTTTGTTTTATAACTTTTGAGAACATTCTTATTCCTCATCCCAATCACTGTAATTTCTGAAATTATGTACCCAGTATTGGGTGCTCAAATGCAAAAGCCTAAACATCATCTGGAGGTCTCCTTGAACTACGCTGTGATCAATCATATGAATGTGAAGTCGAAATCAGCTACACTTCAGACTGCTCACACTTTCTGCCCCGTGATGGAAACTCTAGAACAATCTGTCTACACAGGAGCAAACAAATACAGGGTGAAACCTACTCACACAGGATTAAGGAGCTCTCGAAGAATCTTCATGTCAGATATCTTGATTAATTCGCATACAAAGCGGCGTCACTAGTCCATTTATGAGATTTGAGCACGTGTTCATTGTGTTTCGAAGCGAAACCGCTACTTGCCACATTTAATGTGGCAAATAAGTGGGACAGTAATGTAGAAAGTTTTTCAATGCAACTTACATGCAATACAGGAGTAGGTACTTCACATTTATTGAAATGAATACTTCTTGCATCAAGTCGTCTTTCATTGCAACTCGTTGACAAATTACCCTTCATCGACGTAGATGGAACGGTGTCGTATGTGCCAACTCTGACTTCGAGTGGAATATTCAGATTCTCATTAAAACTTTAGTTTTCGAATTCAAAGTCCCAATTCAAAATGTGTCAGTGTACTGGATAACAGAACGATGGTAAATATAGAGTAGGAATACTCAAGACAAATTCTTTAAGGGAGTTGATGAGAATAATACACATGCAACACTCAGATACAAAAAAAAAAAAAAAGAAGAAGAATCATAATTACTAGATAAGTTATTTTGGTAAAAGTAGTTTTGAGGAAGATGGGTTTGCAGAAGTGCTCATTAATACCAAGTCCAGCTGATGATAGGCTGATCATCACATGCCAACTTTCTTATGAATAAATCTGGTATCAATAAAAGGCCAGGCAATAGCGACTAATGATCCTTTGTCTGCTTTTAGTGTGACTATGAAAAATAAGGACTCTTTATGTAGTATACCAACACTTGGCCTGAAGTCGCACAACCCTGTCTAAAGCAGCCACCTGTCTATTATGGTCACTTTTTTGTCTCTCTTGGATGGCTGCTTTAGACAGGGTTGTTCAAATTTCTTCCCACCAGGGGGGGGGGGGGGATTAATTGTTGCCACATACAACAAGTGGCAGCTACAGACAGGCGGTGAGGTTGAATTGTGTGATGTGATGTGGCAAGGTGTTATGTTGTTTTGCACTGTGTCATGTTGTGTTGCATTGCGTGGCATTGCATTGCAATGTGTCTTTGATGACACGCTATGCCATGTGATTGTACCACCCTGTTGTACCATTTTGTATTCCCGTTTGTTACACTACACCACACACCACACTATGCTACACTTTGACTCATCACATAACACAATCTATTAAACACAACACCATACCTGATGACACTTGGTGCAGGTGAGGTCTTGTAAGGTGTACGCCATCGATGCTTTCTTGATGGCCTCCTACACTACACCACACTATGTTTCACATGGTCTCGTCACATACACGTAACACCAATCTATTTAACACAACGCCATACCTGATGACACTTGGTGCAGGTGAGGTCTTGTAAGGTGTATGCCATTGACGCCTTCTTGATGGCCTCTACCAGACTCTCCTCGATGGCCGACACATCGTACTCACTCTGACACTGACCACACTGCCAGATGGCCCTACGGAAAAGATGAAAAAGAAAACATTATTTTTTAAAAGTCATCTTAGATCTGGTAGGGTGGGGGATACCATGGATGGGAAAGGGTGGTCCAGTTTGGATATATTGGAGAATCCCTGCAATGAATTTTAAAGACCTGGGCCCTATTTCATAAAGCTGTTCGTAAAGTTGCCCATGAATTTACGAATGACTTGAATATGAAGTGCCAAAATGAATGTTTTTTTTTTTTTTTTCCCTTACGTTTTAACAAATTACAACTGTATGTCAATATTGCATCTATTTTGGGGCAAAAATACACTTTCAACTAAAATCTGTGTGTTAACATGTAAGAATAATCATTATCATGAGCAAATTTCAACTTTAGCAATTGAAATGAACACTGACGAAGAAACCCACTTGGTTTGTCATATTTACATGTAAGTCATTCGTAAAGTCGTTCGTTAACTTTAAGAAGAGCTTTATGAAACACCCCCTGGTAGTTTGGGGAGTCTATGGAGTGGAAAGACTCGCCCCGCTCAAATTTTTTGGAGAATTACATACAGCATTATCACTGATCTCTATGCAAGTACACACACAGTCAAAGAATCTCAACTAGAGTTTACTGTTACCAATGAATATACCCTTTAATGCACATTTTTCTTGATGGGCTGGTGGGCCCTAGTCGTGGTTTCTGAATGCCCGCGGTGGGCAGCAAATTCAATCTGACCATCCATGTTTCCCCACACTACCGGAGCTTCAGCTTGTTCCCTTTTGTTCAGGCAGCTACAATTTGGTCTTTCTTTCTTTCTGTCTTTCTTTCTCCAACACAGTTCCAAAGCTTCCAAAAGACATCTGAATCGATGCATCATTCTTAGAATAACGGACAATGACCCACAATCAGTTTCAGATTCAGATTCATTTATTGTCCATATAGGAAAGTCTTTTTGTTGGCAGTGGAAGGGGAAGCCGAACCCGGGGCCCGTTTCATAAAAGATGTAAAGATGTAAACTCTTGCTGGAATAACAACTTTCAATAGCAACAGCCAATCAGGAAGCTGCATTCTTGTCATTACAATGACAACTGCCATTCCAGCAAGAGTTGTTGTCATATCATTTTTTTTTTATGAAATGGGGCACTGGTGTTGTGCTGCTTTGTATGAAAATAAACATATCAGATCAGAGAAGCAAATCTTTGAATGACTGACAAAAATCAGACATTTTATATCAAAATTATGCAAAGTTTGAGAGGTTAGAGAGGTTAGGGAGAAAGGCAAACAGTCAACTCAATTTTTTTTTGCGTGTGTGTGTGTTGCACTGAGGCACATTGTAATACCAAGGTGAGGTGATAAACATACACAATTAGGTAAAGTTTGGAGGAGTGCATGATGTATGGTCATAAAAAGTGCTGTAAGATGGGCTTTAGAATCTCTGCAATCTGATTGGTCAATTATCATGCATTGATTTTTACTGATCCACAGAGTCATGCGTCCGGTAAAATTCTAACGTATGGCTCAAGTCTGTATAGTATTGTAGGAAATACCGGACGCATGATGGGGAAAAAGGTTGAATTTCATGAATTTACGGGCCCATCTTATAAAATGAATTATACACAGGCCTATTTCGTGGATCGGTGAGAACTGGATACTCTCATTTAACTTTGGAAACAGTCTAAAAGCCACTCACTGTGCTCACTGATTTTCAGTTTCACAGTTAAACTTGCACATCCAGTTCTCACCAATCCACTCTGTCCTGTGCATCATTTATGTTTTACTGTAAAAGTGGATATTTTCGAGCGACTAATTTTTTACGCTCGGCAGGGTAAGTGGAGTTTTGCGTGTTTTTAATTCCGCAGAATCAAGACATCAACTACCGGAATATATGGCAAGCAAAAATATTTGTGTACTTTTATTTTTGCACTAGTTTCTGGTTGCGCGAAATGCGTGAAAGTTTCAACACTGCGAACATTTCCATTTTTTACAGTAATGGACTGATGACTCCTGCCTCAGTCTACAATATATAATGAATGCAACCACACACATCATGGCAATGATGCGTTTGACTCACGCTGAGGAGCCATCTTGGACCAGCATCGGGTCCCGACAGAGGTCCAGGTCCCGGCAGTGGTTGCAGACCCGGCAGATGACCTCGGGCAGGACGTAGGACAGGCAGGGGTCGCGCCAGTCTGCGTCGTCCGAGAACTCGCCCACGCCGATGAGGCGCAGGAGGTTGCGTTTCATCTTGGTCACCTGACTGGCGATGTTGGTGTCGAGTGAGAGTACCTAGGTGACGGGAAGAAGACATAAAGAAAATGAGTGGGTCTAATGGAGTGTGCTGAAAACCATTCCGCTTTAACCCGTTGAGGCCGAGTCCCGAGTGTACTTGGGCAGGTGTCTATGGGAAATGCGTGTTGTAGCAAAATCAGTCAGTCCTCAATGGGTTAAAGGAACTGTACAGTACCGGTTGAGGTGGGGATTCATGTTTTGAACATTCCTAAATGAGATAATGAGAAACCTCTTATGAAATATGAAAGAGTATGTAATTTTAAGAAGGATTCAACATTCATTTGATGAAAATTGGTTTTCAAATGGCTGAGATATCCAAAAATGTGATAATAATAAAAGGTGACAGGCCACGCCTTATATTAGGATCTCTTTGTTTCACCGTGTTTTTGGATATCTCAGCCATTTCAAAACCGATTTTCATCAAATAAACTTTTGATACCCCTTTGAATTGCATGCTCTTTGACATCTCATAGAGTGGTTTCTGAATATATCATAAAATGTTAAAAGCTAAATCCTTACCTCAACCAAAACTGTACACACTTAATACCAGGGTTGTTTGCAGTGAGAAGATGTGAACAAACGCAAAAACAACAGCCAAAAAACAAACAAACAAAACAATCATGCTACAATATGGAAATGGTGTTTGCGAAGAGAAAAAGAAATACAAAAATAAAAAATTACAAACATTTCCCAATTCTGTTGAATATGTCAGAATGTTGATGAATGTTGATATATGTAAAGAGATGCTAAAAAGAAATAACTTGAGGAAAAGAGACATTGAATGGTATATGTTGCCAATTCACGCCTTTCGTTTCTACAAACTGTGTAATTATGATCTGTATGCCCCATAGTATTCTATGTACAAAATAAGCTGTACATACTCATAAATTATAACACACAGTCATACACAGATTCCTCTTAGCTCATTTATCCTTTACATAAACTTCAAAATATAGTGTGACTTTCAAGTCCATAGATGTACTAATAAGAGAATTTAATAAACAGCACAAATTGCCTTTCATAAACAACTTTGCCATTGATCGCAAGTAATGCTCAATCTACCGAAAGTTTCACTTGATTTTTCTTGAAATCAAGCGCGAGTGTCTTTATGAAACAGGACTTACGTTCAATATTGAACTTACGCCTGATTCAACAAGTTACGCTCAATAGATCGCGCGTGAAATCAATCACAACTCTTTATGAAACAGTCCCCAGATCAGAACCTTTTGGAGACAGGCATCAAATATGGCATTACTGTTTGCATTATCCACAGCTTCCGATATCTACACGATGCAAGATACACCTGACCTCACACTCTTCCTTCATCTAAATGCAAACATCAAACAAGCTTTGAAAGTAGGGGAAAGTAATGGACAGGATGTGTTTAAAGGGACTGTACAGTACTGGTTGAGGTAGGGATTCATGTTTTGAACATTCCTAAGAGAGATAATGAAAAGCCTCTTATGAAATATGAAAGAGCATGTAATTTTAAGAAGGATTCAATGTTTATTTGATGAAAATTGGTTTTCAAATGGCTGAGATATCCAAAAAAAAATGCTAATAATAAAAGGCGACATGCCCCAACTTTATTAGCATCTCTTTGTTTCACCTTGTTTTTGGATATCTCAGCCATTTCAAAACCGATTTTCATCGAATAAACTTTTGACACCCCTTAGAACCGCATGCTCTTTGACATCTCATAAAAGTGGTTTCTGGATATCTCACAAAACGTTAAAAGCTAAATCTTCACCTCGACCAGAACTGTACACACCCTTTAATACTGCATACCACAAAACCGAAAGCATAGTGATGGCTTGTTGATAAGATGCCTCAAATGTCCCATGATTTATTTCCTGTATTCTCTGCAGTACAAATAGACATCGGAAGGTATATGGAAGGTATCTATAGTCAGTGGCCACGGAACTAATATATTGTAATTACCTCTGCCTAAGAAGGAGGCTATGTTTTCATTGGTGTTGGTTTGTTTGTTTGTCTGTTTGCTAAATAACTAAAAATTGTGAACAGATATGAATGAAGCTTGTGGGAAAAGTTGATAATGACAAAATGAACACAAAATCTGGGAATTTTTATGGATTTTTAAACGAATATTTATGTTTTGGCAGATAGGGGCAATAAACTTGGGTGTTCAAGCTGCGCGTATTTGAGGTTTGCATACGCGCTTCAAAGTGGATGCTCTGCTTGGGAGAGGCACCAAGCAGCTGGAAGCCGATGACATAAGCAATAAACGATAGCAATACTGGGAAATTGGGCGATTTTTAGCATGCATGTTTTCGTGGAAATGAGCTGCTTGGCGGAGTCTGTGCTCTCCGAGTGCTTTTCTAGTTAATATCTGTAATCATCTTAGAATTGCAGCACCGCTCCTAGAAATTTGCATGATAATGCTCCAGTTGCACAACTTCGGGGATGCTGATTTTTTTTTTTTTTTTTTTTGGCTCCACACAAATGCTGTCCATTATCATCATCATCATCATCATCATCATCATCATCATCATCACTACCACAAACAATACTGCAATCATCATCATAATCATCTTCATCACGATCATCCTCATCACCATCATCATTATCATTATAGACACCATCACTACAACACATCATCATCACCATCATTACCACCTGCACCAGCACCATCATCTTCATCAT